>NC_091666.1:6972196-7275227 GCF_042453785.1 Malus domestica
TACAACGTGTCATTGTGTATGGTATATTTTTAGATTTTTGTTGAAAAATAATTAAGTTATAGTGACACTAGACATTTATCCATGGCAGTCATGTCGTAGTCACTTCAACACTACCCTTGAGTGCTTGTGCTTGCCTTCATTGGCAACGTACCTTTCGTAGTTGAAAAAACACAACCTCAACTCTTACTTCGTATAAAACATTGCATTCTAGTGGACCAATTCATTCCTAATAGGATTCGTAGACGTAGGAATTAGAGTTCCTAGCGTATGGCACTAATATCATTCCCCACAAAACATTGATAATGTTGATAAAACAATGCCTTCATTGCATCTAGTCCAAGAGCTTCTATAGAATGTATTTTATTTAATTTGTTATGAGCTCAGTTGTTGGACCAGATTGAATGTAGGTAGGCATTGTATTGTTAGGAAATAGTGTTAGTGTCATATGTTGGTAACTCTAATTCCTACGACAACTGGTAGAGTATTTAAGAACCATGGATGCAATTGATTAAAGAAAACACGAAACACATACCGCGAGGTTTTCGTAACATAATAGAGCCTTTCTCGTGTTTTCATTTTTTTATTGCAAAATGTTTGCTTCCTATATTGCTTGGGTGGATGACAAATGGATATCATGTAGATGGGGAACTAATATAAAAAGCAAATTATTTAAAAAATTAAACGACTTGAGAACTGAAATTTTAAATTTAGGGTAAATCTCTGTTTACTACCCTCATGTTTCATGGTTTTCAACATTTAGTACATTAAGTTTTTTTCGTCCCAGAGTCATACCTAAAGTGTTAATTTTGGGACAGTCTCATATATCTGTTAGTCAAACTGTTAAGTCTGCCGTTAACTAATGACGTGGCACCCATGTGGACAATGACTGGGCACCACGTGTCATTACGGGTGCACGCGGATTTTTTTTTTTGTTGAGAAGGGGTTCATAAAAAAAAAAAAACAGTGGTTCCTAAAACTGCAACAACCATGGCTTTATCTTCATCATCCCAAACCCCTCCTCCTAAACCCATCTTAGTTTTCATCTCCAAAATCCAGAAATATCAACAACCCTACAAAAATCGAGCTAAAACTTTCAAAACCCAGATCAAATCTCAGCCCTAAATACCTCCTAAACCATGAATAAAAAAAAATCAAACAACAAAGAAATTTGGAAAATCCAACAAAAACCCAAATCCAAGTTTTCGTCGATCTGCATGCAGAGCCATGAAGATCTAAACTTTGAAGCTCCGGGAGGCCCACAAGCCCACGAGCAGCGGCCGGGGGACGTCGTACTGCTTGGTGTTGTGGGACCAGTATGCCTACCATGTCGTGACGGTCTCATCCTTCGACCCCACAATTGCCATCCACAACCGTCTTATCCTGTCCAGCCCTCCCAAGCTCCTCTGCCACCACCGCGACAACATCACGACTCTCGCTCTCAACCCCAACTCCACCTGCCTCGCCTCCGGCTCCGTCGACCACTCTATCAAGCTCTACAAGTTTCTCGGTCAATATCTCCCAACCAAGTAAACAGACAACACCCAGATCTGAATTTCCATCCAAAATCAAACACAGCAAATTAGGGTTTCGTAATATGAGAAATTGGGATTTGAAATTTGGGTATAACAAGGAGAAAAATAACAAATTCATAATAAAGTTTGAAGGTTTTAAATATACAAATATGCACAAGAATGTAAATGGCAGATTAATAGTACAAGGATCCATATATTCAAAATTTAGATAGAGAAAGAAAGACAGTGAGAGAGGAGAGAGAAGAGAGGAGAAAGGAGAGAGAAAACTTACTCAGGTGGGTGTAAACGGCGATTTAGGGTTTTGCCTTTCTGGCGAGAGAGAGAGGAGAGAGAAACCTGAGATAGAGAGAGGAAAGAGGAAAGAGGAAAGAAGAGAAGAGAGAGAGGAGAGAGGGGAGCGAGCGGGGGAGGCAAGGGGCTTACCGTCACACCAGTGGGGAAGACGAAGGGGGAAGGAAAAAAGGGGGTTCTCTTTTTTTTTTTTTTGTAAGTACTTTTATTTAATTATTTTTTTAATTTTTTTAATGACACGTGGCGCCCAGTCATTGTTCACATGGGCGCCACGTCATCAGTTAACGGCAGACTTAACATTTTGACTAACGGATGTATGAGACTGTCCCAAAATTAATACTTTAGGTATGGCTCTGGGACGAAAAAAATTTGATGAACTAAATGTTGAAAATTATGAAACATAAGAGTAGTAAACAGAAATTTACCTTCAATTTAATATTGGATGTGGGGTCGTGGACCTAAACATTGTTCTTTAAGAAAGTATTTGGTTACCAAGACAAATTTTAAGTTCTCAAGTCGTTTAAAATATTTTTGTTTCTATTAGTTCTCTATCTGCATGGCACCCATTTGTCATCCACCTAAAGCATATATGAAGCAAACATAATGTCAAAATGAAAACACAAGGAAGACTCTGTTATGTGAAGAAAAAAGGGGGTTCTCTTTTTTTTTTTTTTTTTTTCAAAATTAATTGCATCAATGGTTCCTAAACTTTTCCCAAGTTTTACTTTAGTCCCTAAATTTGTTTTGAATTTTTTAGTCCTCATTTGTTTGCATCTTTTTAAGTCTTCAAAATGAGAGACACTTAGCAGGGTCTAGTTGCATGTAATTTCGTATTCCTGCCCAGTGTTTCGCCATTCCATAAAACAAGTCTCGAACCGTTTCTACCTATCATATACGATTTTTATCTACCATCATTGAAGCGCAACAGAGTTTTCTTTTTGAAATCTTCTGTCGCATTTTCAGATCTCAAGGTTTGAAAGCGAGATTTCTAGGATTTTTTTATTGTATTGTTTTAATTATGGTTGTCTAGCATTTGAGACGCCAGTAAGAAAGAGTATTAGTGGGTCTTGAGTGACGTTCTTCCCCGAAACTATTTTAGGTAATTATTTCTTACTTTCTGTAATTGATATTTTGTAGATCTAAGAAGGTTGATTCATTTCATAGTTTTCCTTGTTCATTTTTATTTTTTTTTAGAATAGTACGATATTTCATTCATTGAAAAAAAGGGCATTACGTATCATGAAGAACTCGGTCACAAATGGTCCTTGCAAACTATATAAAAAAATATTACAATAAAGCATCGCCAAGCAATGACTAGACTTTAAAAACTCGTTCAAACCCGAGCTCATCGAGGACTGTAAGATTACACAAATTAATAAAACCGTTAAACCTCGTGTTAAATGAAGATCACGTGAGTCTTATTTTATGCAGAAGTAGTTTATAATAAAATACCAAATATAACGTCGTAAGTGAAAGCAAAAACAATTTCAAATGGAACTTAAGAAATTTACGTGGTTCGGCGAAAAACCTACATCCACGGGCGAAGCACGACAAGGAATTTCAATAAACAAAATGAGATTACAAAAGAGTGTTTAAACTCTCACAATCCAAAACCTATAAATTACAATCGCTAACAAAGCCAAACGAGTAGACAACTTGAAACAAACGGAGAAGGTTTTCTCAAATTGCTCTCTACCTCACAAATTGACTCTTAACAAATTGCCACACAAATGATTCGTACTAAAGACACTATCTTTAAGGTCCTATTTATAGAGCATAGGACTTAGGTTTATATAGGAATCTTAATAGGAAGTAAAATCTAAATCCTAATAGGCAAGGAAATCAAATCATTATCTTTTAATGATAAAGAAACCAACAAGGAAGTAAAAAACCCAACCCAAATAGGACACAATTAGCCTAAATAGGAGGTAATGCAAACCAAATTTCTGCATCATTCTAATTTGAGACGCAAATCATAATAGTTAGAACAAAAATCTCAATCATAATGGGATAGGGAATACGATGTCCATTAGTCTAATTGCATCACCTAATCACCACCACTATCACAGAACACCAAGTGAAGTAAATCCAACAAACCAAACTTGCTCCACCCTTCACACATAGATCCAAACGAGATGTAGCACACCAAAATAAAAATTAAAATGAAGCAACTCTCCTATAGAGAGAAATCAAACTAGCAAACTCTCCTAAGGGAAGAAAACCAAACTCTAAGACAATTCCTAAAAATTATCAAACAGAAACAAAATAAAAAGATAATAAAACCATGACGCAACTCCATATCCTCTGGGCATCTGAGATCCATATATGTCACCACACCAGCTAAACCCATAGTGTCATACTGGATAAACTTGATCTCGACGCAATTTGACATCTTTCATGGCTTCCAGCTTCAACCGCATATCGAAGGTGAACTGGATCCAAAAGCTTGTGTAAACTGTGTGTGTGAGCCAAAAGTGGACCAAAAGATGACAACTATCACAACAACTATAACGTTTCATGGCGACAGTTCTACACCAAAACAAAGTACATGGAAAGGGAGAGAAGGAAGACACAAAGAATGAGTGTCAAGAAGATTGCCTACGGCACCAAAGACAAAGGCAAGGGCCAAGGGCAGATAGTTTTTCTTTGATTTTTGCTCTAGACGGTTAGGGTAGTCCTGTTCGTTTTTATCTCATTTTTCTTTTTCTTGTTATTTTTTAATTTAGATTTTCCTGATCAAAGCAAAAAATTACATAAATATGTTGCAGTCCTATTAGAAATGTAATCCTATTAGAGTAAAGATTCTACCTATCCTACTATTATAAATAAAAGCATAAGGGGGTGATACAACATAGACCTCAGAATTACATATCTCTCTTCCCTCTCTGTTGTAGCCGGCCTCTCTCCCTTTCTGTCATTTATACATAGACCTCAGAATTACATATCTCTCTTCCCTCTCTATTGTAGCCAACCTCTCTCCCTTTCTGTCATTTATACAGTTCAGTCAAATAGGCTTACAACAAAATAAAAATTTTGAATTATTTTTAACATGATTTAATATAAGTTTCAGTGGTAAAATCTTTAACAAATTTTCCTTTATATATATATATATATATAGATTTGGTTTTTCTACCAATCATTAACACTAAATTACTTTTAAACAATGTTTAATTAATTTTATAGTTTTTTTTTTAATTTCATAGTTTTGGTATATCTTTATCTTGATAGTTGTTTTCTAACTAAACAATCAAAATCATTTATTGGGATGAAAAAGAGAACTCATTTTGGATATGTAGTTCTTAGTTAAATAAAAAAGGATGAGGAACTCATTTTGGATGAGTTACTTTCGTCTTGGAAGATGACGATTGAAGTATGGAGGCTAATGTTAGATAGGAGTGGGTTAAAAGCCCATAATTAGAGTAGTCATAGTGGAAACCCAACTAAGTTGACTGAAGATTCCAAGATCTAAGTTCAAAAGGAATAACTAAATTATAACAACTTGGAGTAGCACTATGGAGAATATATTCTCCTTCTACCCATATCCCATGATGATAATAGTGTTGTTTGCCATTGGGATTAGGTTAAACTTTGCCCTTAATGATTCATATAGCTTGGAATACTTAGAATTCCAAGGGAAGTATTGTCACAGCCCGTCCCAAATTATTTATTTTCGACGGTGTGAAATTACTTATTTACCCTTGGACGTTTTGTGTGGTTATGTGGGTTAAGTTTTATTTGGACCAATTCAAAGATTTTCCTAAGTTTTGGAACACTTAGGACTTAAAGTGTTTGTTTTGTGTATTGGAAGACCAAGTAGGACAACCACACACCCAACCTTTTCCCTATGCACTCTCTCTCCCCTCCCTTTCGATTTTTCTGCAACGTCCGTACAAGTGTACGGACAAATCTCGAACCCTCTTATTCAAACGCAGATCGACGTCAAGAAGGTAAGATTTGAACTCCTTATAAGCTTCTGAGTTCGTATATGTTATTTTTAGAACTTGAAAGCTTCAAAAACCCCAAGAACTCTAACCCAAGATTTCATGCACTAATTAATGTGAGGTTTTTAGGAGTTTTTAAGGACATTGGGAGCTTTGAATCATCCTCCCGAAGCTCGGAGAAGAAAAACCAAGCGATTGGGACGTCGGGAAATCAAGTTTGACGAGTTTTAAGTTTTTGCCGGATTGTCGAGCTTTCTCCGGCGAGTTTTCGTGGATTTCAAGCCTTGAAATTGGCGAGTTTTCGTGGATTCCAAGCCTTGAAATTGGTGAGTTTTCGTGGATTATAAGCTTTAAATTGAGACCAATTTCATGAGTTTTGGGTAAAAAAATGACTGAGATACAAGGATTTTAAGATTTTCCAGTTTTCAGCGACGGCGAGGGTCGCCGAAGTTCGAAGGTAGAAGATAAAGAATATTCCGTCAAAGTTTGACGGAATATTTTGATGCCGTCAGGTAGAATTAATGGTTTATGTTACTTTTTAACAGAATATTCCTAACGGGGTTAGGGGATTCCGTTAGGGTTCCCTGCGCGTGGCCGTGCGTAGGGTTGTGCCCTTGTCGGCGCGTGACGGTGCGTGAGGGCTCCAAAAATTATTTTAAAATTTTGGGCGTGTTCATAGAGTTGTGTAGGTCATGATGGTATATTTATATACCTCAGTTGAGCAATGTATAAGAAGTTATTAGCTAGTATTGGTTATGTGCTTTAAATTAATGTTTTTGTAGTTATTTCGCATATAGGGGAGACTTATCCCGAGGACGAGCGCAGTCAAGGGCGACTCGGGGGCTACGACCCTTCGACATACCAGTGAGTAGGCTTTTGGTTTTCAGTATATATTTATATACTTGATATTTTCACAGAAAATGTGTTTAAATGAAAGTAAGCTTTGAAATGTCATGCATATAAACTTATATTTAGCATATGAATTAGTATATGATGCATAATATGAATTGGTGCTGTGGACGCTCAGGTAAGTACCATGTGAGTTATGTTTTGTTATATGAGATATTGATAATGGGAGATGTGATTAAGAGCTCATAAACCTGCACCCCGGGTGATTGTGACTTAGCCAGAGATATGGTACATGCCTATTTATAATGTCACCTCCCGCGCCCTATGCTCAAATTGGATCCAATTTAGATGCACAGTCTTGTCGTACAAACCATCATAGGTGGTTCCGACTAGTAGGTGATTAGCAATTTATCGCATAGCTATCATGAGTGCGTAGCATTGAGCATAACTATATTACACCCAGTCTTGTTGTACAGACCCTTTCAGTGGTTACGACTTATGTGTAGTGTAGTGTCGTATAGGTCATTTGTAGTGACTCCGGCTAGATTGACTAATGAGCTATGAATTCAGCCGTACAGACTTTTGTAGAGGTTTCGGCTAATATGTTATTTTCCATGAATTTATTTTCATCTGAGTTACTTATTCTGTTTTATATTTTGGCATGACATACTTATGAATATGGATATGTGAAGCATG
Source organism: Malus domestica (assembly GCF_042453785.1). Classification (NCBI taxonomy): domain Eukaryota; kingdom Viridiplantae; phylum Streptophyta; class Magnoliopsida; order Rosales; family Rosaceae; genus Malus; species Malus domestica. Next base: position 6,979,506 of record NC_091666.1, read on the forward strand.
ATTTGAATATATATATATGTTTATATTCCATTTCTGGGAAAGTTATACATGTTTTACGGTGAGGGGTTAGAGCATTTGATAAATGAAATGATTATTGAAAAGCTTTGTTTTTACCCACTGACACTTTCTGTTTTGCGCTCCTCCAGGTTTTAGGTAGACTTGCTGTTGGTGACATTTGTGGATCTTGACGGTTCTGACAAAGTATATTATTCGTAGGACTTCTTCTGGTACCGTATAATTAGTACTTATCCTACTGGACTGCACCTAGACTTCTATGCTCTTATTAGGAGTATTTACACTTGTATCTCATTCCTAGCACTTTCTGCTTATTAGTGCACATTAGTTAGCTTTCAGTTCTTATTTATTTGTATATTTCATATCCTTATCACTTCCACACTGTGCACATGACTACGTCACCCTCTCGTGACTGCCAACATGCCTTGATTTTAGGTCGGGGTGTGTCAAGTATTGCAGGATACTCTTAATGAGAATTCACCTAACTTGAGTGTGGAATGTGATTGTTCCTATGATAATTTCTGAAGGGGTTAATTCTATAGAGCACTCATGAGAAACTAGGAATTGTTAAGGGCCTATATGAACACAACCAAGTAACCACGAGGTGTTTGAAAAAGTATTGTGTGTTTACTATTGTCATGGTTTACATAAACGACCGAACAGTTCAAGACATTGTGTTCACTAATTAACCAAGTAAATCTGATAGTAATTTACCATGGAAGGTTCAAAGCCAAAGCTACATATCCTAATCTTGTGCCTTTCTTTCTGAATCTCTCTTTATTGTCTGCATTGTAATTTGCATAGTGTTGAGTCAATTTTCATTCATGCAGGGATTGTTGGAAATTTACTATTATTATTATTATTATAATAATAATAATAATATTGCATTCATTAATTGAATAGAAATTAGCATCGGTGCCTTTTAGTGGAAAAATATGTCTTTTCAAACATGAAATTCAAATGAAGAGTTGCAATGTATGACTCTTCATGAAGAGTCACATGGTTTCTGAATAGACATCTCAACTTCTATAGATAGGAAAACCCCTTATGGTCTTTTAATCACTTTTACATTCACATATTCAAGCATATAGTACACTATTGTTAGAGAGTTTTGTAATGTCTCATTGAGTCCATATGAAAGAGTTTTCAACACAATTGTGGTTCACTTGAGCCTTGTGGGTAGAAGTGCTACTATTACAAGGATGTGGTCACTGTACCTAGAAGATAACGATGATCGACCTTAAGCACCGTAGTGGAATTTAAACTTATCTTAAAGACAAAATGTTTAACATTTAGCTCGACTGAAATTTAGGTGTTTCTAACTCAATTCTCTTGTTCATTTAGCATTGTTTATTATTGTTTGTATGCATTAAATTGTTTATTTAAATGTATGACTTATTCTTTAATTTTATATGTGATAATATAACAATTATACTCTATTTTTCCAACACAAACGAACTCATCCAAGGCAAGTTTTAGCAAGTTTATCATCTTAATCTCCTGTAAAACAAATGTGGCATTTGCTATCTTTTCATGTAATAGAAAAGTTTCAGCTTAGAATGTGCAAATGACGCTTTACTACAACAGCATAAAGCATTAATGTCATGTACCATGGTGTGGGTTTGATTCTCACCAATTCTCGTCTCCTAACATTTAACAATTTAATCCACTAATACTATCAGTTGTAAAAATAAAAAAACTTAGAATGCAGTTATCATTGGAAGGAGAAAATTGCTTCTTAGATTGCTCAGATTGCTCAACGCCAATTAATTAACCTTCCTCTTCACACACAAATTCGAATTTCTCTCTTTGTAGTTTAGCTGAGTGTTGAGAGTAGAAATCTCAAAATGAGAAAAAAAAAAGACATTGCATATGCTTTAAAGTAGTTAGGCTACTTTCTATATTATCAATTGGTTTGACGATTAAACCTCAACTTCTTCATTGAGTTTAGTGCATATTCTTCAATAGTTTGTCAAAGAATAAAATGAGCATAATAACTTAACAAGGGCAGCTCTGCTGCTCTAGTGGATCAAATAATTTCAATCATACCTACCAATTGTCCTAGTAGATTTCCACATATTTCTTCTAACAGTGGCAAGAAGCGAGTGAACTGCAGGTTATCATATTTAGAATGTCTCTCTTGTCTTTCTGTTATGAGCCAAAATTTCAGTGGCGGATGAACCGATTGGAGGGAAATACTGCAACTGTAAGAACCGTCTTTGTGTTGTGTATGATCTTTAGACCCAAACATGCTGAGCTGAAGTTGTTGAACTCATGTATGATATCATGCGCTCTCGTAATTGTTGGAACATATGAAATGGGATTAACTTCACAATGTTTATGAACAAGCACTTACCAAATGTTTCGCGACTAATACAAAATGTGATTCTCTAACTTGATGGCATTTTCGGAAATTTAATAGCATGGCTGTTACAAAATTCAAAAAATTTATGTCGAAAATTTGATAAAATAAAAAAAACCTAATGAAAAAAAATTTCAAAACTTTGAATTTTAATCAAATGTCATCTAATAACTAGTCTTGATGATGATTTTTGGTCGTGTGCACTGTTCTAACCGCCCTCGAGAGCACACTAGCATGCCTGACCCTTTACAAATCTAAAAGCCAAAAAACAAAAATTATAATCTTGTTTATTCAAGCAAATAGTGGGAGAGAAGAATCAAGCCTATAAACTAAGATGTAATGATAAATGGTCTTAACCACTTGAACTACAGGTTGGGTTAAATTTTTTTTTTTTTTTATTGATGCAATGAGATATTTACACTAAGGGATGAAAGATTAAATTGGTTTTGAACTTGCCATTCACGAAATTCGAATATAAGATCTCTTATTTACAAGTGAAGAGAAATACCACTATACTGTAATTGAATAAAGTAGAGATTCCACAATAAAACAAATTGACAATATAGAAATTAGCTCAATTTCTTATAAAGACATGTAAAATTCTTTTTTTTTCCTATGTAGAATTTATACTCTGATAAGTAATACTAACGCCATCTCCAATAGAGAGGGCTAAAGGTCCAAAAGCAAAAAATTGGCTTGATATGTCCAAAACTCATCTCCAACGAATGACATGCTTATAATTCTATGGAACCCACTAGGCCATTATTTGGCCAAATGGGTATCAGACTGGACAAATATTGCCCCTCTCTAAGCCTTTTTTTGGGGCCAGCTCCTCAATTGCAATAATTAATTCAAATTCAACGCCAAATTTTGAAAACATATAGTTTAATAAAATTAATCAACAAATTTAAAGTATAAACTTTAAACTAATAAATTATTGAGACACTATGTTTAGCACTTTGGTTGAAGATTGTATATGAATATAACCTGATATCTATCTATTTAAAAATAATTTTTTGTAGGCTATGTTTAGTCTTTTTTATTGGAGATGAGATAATCGGCTCAGATCGGGTTAAAATCTTAAAAAACGCCTAAAAATTTTGGGAAATGGTACCATCACACTGGGCATGGGCCTTGAAATGGGGGACATTCGCAGCGTAAGGCCAGAGGTGAGTCGATAAACAGTGTATTAAGTGGAAAGCCTTATTTGAAACCCACAGCCCCAAACCTATATATTAACCCAAAACAGCATTTCACAAAATCCCAGATTGTCCAGCTTCAAACCTCACCAAACGAAAAGGCACAAAGAAAATAAAATCGAATCGGAGAGAGAGAGAGAAAGCCATGGCTGCTTTGGACGAAGCCCCGTCGGCTAAGAGATGGCTTCCTCTCGAAGCTAACCCTGATGTTATGAACCAGGTACTTCAATCAATCGCCTTCCTTTTCAAGCAAAAATTAAATTCATCGTAATTATTTTTGTATTTTTTAGGTTATCCTCTGTTTCTCTAAAAAACGTCGGAAAAGAAAATAAAATAGTTTAATTTTTTCTTGGGAGCAAAACGGAGAGCTAGGGTTTGGTGCGAATTTGATGGGGAAGATGGAACTTTTTGATTCTTCTGGAATTAGGGTTCTAGTTTGTGATTAACAGTTGGCAAAGGGATGATCAAGTATGCTGAAGACGTATCGGTTTCGTTTATACTAAAAATTTTAGCGAGGGAGACCCAGTTGGTGAATATTAAGTAAACATTTGCTTTTGATAAAAAGCTAAACAGGAATTTGGTTATCGAAATTAAAATGTAATACAACAACAACAACAAAGCCTTATCTCACTAAAGTGGGTCGGCGAAATTAAATGGTAACGAGTAGCGAAAATCATTTGCACTGAAGAAAAGCGCAAAAGTGTTTGGACTATTCTTTCAGCTGTTAAATGATCAAATTCAGCAGATAATACAACCTCCTAAATAAAGAACAGAAGTTCGAAAATCCTATTCTTCGTCGTTTTGATTACATGTACTCTTGTTTGTGTGTTATGTTGCAGATTAGATTTATAATTTTTTGTAAAGTGATATATTCAGGAAGAGCACCATTTGCACCATTGTACTTTACAATGGTTTACCTCATTGTGCAAAATACCAAATCAAATGTAAGAAATATATTTGGTCATTGCAGTTCCTTTGGGGCCTGGGTCTTCAAGAGAATGAGGCAGAATGCTTTGATGTTTACGGGTTGGATGGAGAACTCTTAGAAATGGTTCCGAAGCCTGTACTTGCTGTCCTGTTTCTTTATCCTATAACTGCTAAGGTTTTGTCTCTTTCCTTGAAATACAAGTTTGTAATTCTGAACTTTGTGGTTGGTGTGCAACTTAAGCTCTCGGCATCTGTCTTTCTTTTGAACAATATGAAATTTAGTTGTCTCTTGATTTGAGGGATGTTTCTATACTTTTCAGACTGAAGAAGAGAGAATGATGCAGGCAAATGAAAAACAGGTGAGTGATAGGAAATTTGATTGGATGCGCTCTATAAAAAGAAAACCTTGTTTTCTTGCGCGGGTTGTTGGACCTGTGATCTCTCTCTGCATATATGTGGATGGTGCGTATCTGCATATTCATGCGATGATAGTAACTTTTGAGTGATCAGTTGTGTGTTGAAATTTATGTTCAGATTCAACTATGTTTTATGTTTTCTTATCATGCTCACTTATTTTCGATTGTGTTAATTTGTTTTACTTACTTCGTGCGTACTTGGTTTTTTTGCTTTGTGTTTCCAATGATTTACTGATCAAAAGAGAATTTTGTATTGAAATACATTCTGTCTTGATTTGAAGTAGTATGATTTAATTAGATGTTTTGCAATGCAAATCCCGGCTGTAGGAACCCAAAGGTAGTGTTTATTTTATGAAACAAACTGTGGGCAATGCTTGTGGAACTATTGGGCTTCTTCATGCTGTTGGAAACATCAATTCAGAGATCAAACTTGGTAAGTTTTATACTGTTTTCCTGTTATGGGTAAGTTCTGATTAGAGTTATGCATGGAAGCTATGCGTTCTCCGTCCTTTGGCTCTCTTTTTTCTCATATTCCTGTTTCTCTTACCTATAACATTTGGATCACCCTGCTTTTCGAAAATGCAAAACAGTTGCAGGAACAACCGGATCAATATAATTAAAAAGATAATTAATAATATAGAATACCTGGGGAAAGTAATATACCATTGGAAATGAGCTTCTTGGTTATTATCACCCAGGTGTATGCCATTCTAGTTTCTAACTAGGACAGTACATGTTTGTGGACCACGTAGCTGTGGAAATTAGGGATATAGAATCCCGAAACCAGAGAGTTCTAGATACCAAAATTGTTCCCTTAAGTAACTCCTGTGGAGGAATGAGCTTGATCTTTGTTAAGTATGCAACCTTGGAAAACATGCTTCCCTGTCGAAGCCAAAATTAATGAATTAATTTCTTTCTGGACGACTGCTCGCTATTTCTTTTTAAATTTTAATCACAGTTCTTTTTTCCATGTTATCCCCTTTTTCTTTTCAGTTGAGGATTCATTCTTGGATAGGTTTTTCAAAAAAACTGCAAGCATGGATCCATTGCAGGTTCTATTTTCCTTGTCCTTTCAGTTTGACCAATAGAGCCATATTATTCTTCTTGCCTCTTATTGTCATCTATTTTTCATACAAATGTAGCGTGCAGCATTCCTTGAAAGTGACACAGAAATGGAAGTTGCTCATTCAGTAGCAGCTAATGGTGGCGATACAGAGGTGATATATTATAAGTAGCATAGAATATTATATAAAGTACCAATCTCTCCACTTTTCTTTTCTTCTGTTTGGTTCAGATGGTTTGTGCTTCTCATGTCTAACCCTGTTTCTTTGCAGGCATCCGACAATGTGGACACTCACTTTATTTGCTTTGCATGTGTGGACGGTAATGCGTTTTCTATATCTGTTTATTAATGACTTAATTGATCAGAGATGGTTCTTGAAGAGTTTTTTTACCCTACTGTAGGATTTGTGATTTCAATATCATCTTTTAATATGTAGGGGAGCTTTATGAGCTTGATGGGAGGAAGTCAGGTCCAATCTCTCACGGTCCATCTTCACCGGACAGTCTATTGCAGGTATTTAAGATGTCACTGTGCTCTCTGAGAATTAGAGGAAGAACACACAATCAATGCCTAAAAAAAAAGGTCATACCCAGTGCACAAGGCTCCCGCTTTACGCAGGGTCTGGGAGAGGTGAATGTCGGTTAGCCTTACCCCCATTTATGGAGAGGCTGCTCCCAAGTCTCGAACCCGAGACCTACTGCTCATGGGCGAAGACACTTGCCACACAATCAATGCCTAAACATATAAAAAGTTTTAACTGTCCATTTAGTAACCTTTTCTTTTTTTGGTCAAGTAAAGAGGGGGAAGAGGCATAATATCCTAAGATTATAAATGGATGAAGTTTCGAGGGAGAGAAGAAATTATAATTGAAACCGTTTTGAACTGATTTAAAAGTTAATGTGTCTGTTTTGGAAAATTCGATCATAACAGTTTAATTAGTTATTCTCATGTGTTTATTTTGGCTTATTTCAAGTGGGAACGTGTTGGCCTTCTACCCGAGTCTTTGTGTACAGTTTGCAGCCCTTCATCACCCATTTTGATAAGTTTTTTATTGCATAACAGGATGCAGCTAAAGTCATACAGGGCATGATCCAGAAAAATCCCGACTCCCTCAACTTCAATGTGATTGCAATTTCGAAGAAATCTGGTGGGTTTTCTTAAGTTGGAATGCATCCATGTCCTTCAAAAGTGGTCAAAAGTTTAATGCAGTGGTAGCACTTGATGTACGCATCTTTACACTGAACAGTTTTTTTTTTCCTGGTTAACATGTGTGCTAGCATCTATAACATAAGCTTACTCAACTGCGTTAAACTGGCTGTAAAATTCTCTGACTATAGCCTTGGTGTGTACGGATCATGCCTATTGGGCATAGAATAGAGTTCCGTGTTTTTTTAAGGGAAGTGTTATTGGCACTCCAAAAATCTCATTTTTGATCATGCAGTGTTAATGATCTCGGGAAACCAAAACCAAACTCTTTCCAACTTCTAGTTCCCTAGAGTGTCAAAGGAGTATGTTTGATTATACGGCGTGGAATGTGTCAATTGCATTAGTGTGACAGCATGCTAGATAATTAGATTTTATGGTCATCTGCACGGCGTGCTCAGAATATTTCGAAGAGAACACATAGAAACCAAGCCTCAGGGATTGGTATGGAACTAAAGTAAGAGCTCAGAGTGAACAACTATTACACACTAGTTCTTTCTTGGCCGTTGCAACCAATTGCCATATTTTAGTGTTCGTTTGATGTCCATGATCATGCGTATTGTGTATCATTTCGGATGCTGCCTGGACTGCTCTGCTCTTTGGTTCTTGATGTTCCTAACACCGCACGCCAACGTTGAAGCCAGCCGGCCAAGTTCGTCAGAGCCAACGGGGGTGCTGTCCTGTCACATAATTGTAAGCCTAGTAAAATACCATCACCGCGGTTGCCCCAAGCCCTCCGGACATAACAAGGCCGGTAGTCAGCAGAAGCATTGCAACTGCTGTTGGTACCAACACCTTGCTAAAGATCACCAGCAATGGTGGTGCAGCCACCAAAGCAATAACAACCGTCGTGAGTGTCAAACCGGAGAGGACAGAGAGATCGGAAAAGGTTATTGTAGTTGAGGTCTTGGCTAATTGATAAGAGGGTTTTGTGGATTTTGATCCATTTATGTGCGTCAAATTATGATTTGTTTTCAAAGGACCATTTGAAGCGGCCTTTGAAGTAGGCTTGGCAATTTTTGACACGACTAGATAACCGGACATGAAATTAACAGGTGTTCGGGTCGTCATGATAACGAATCGGGTCGTTATCGTTTGAAGGGACTTACACAAGGAGTTTAGGCATTATTCATGATCTATCATGAAGACTCACAAACAATTTGGATACTGGCATAAATGTCGATCAAGCCACTGCATATCGTTGTCCAGCAGAACATAATCAGGTCTCGCTCTTCCTAATCCATGGGCATGCTCTTCTTGCAGCTGAAGAAACAGCGGGATGGCAAAATTGTTGCCAGATACTTAAGCTGTGAGGCAATCTAGCTCGCTAGCTAGCAGCGTAGCAGCACGAGACCAAGTTGTTTCTTTGCCCCCTGGCCCTTGGATACCTAGACCCAACACAACACGTGAAGAGGAAAACAAACTTATAACTGTATATAACTGATGACACCGGAGAAGTTACTTAGGAAACAATAATGGGATATACACAAACAAAAGTTTTCATTCCCACGAGCCAATTACACCAAAAGTTTTCATGATAAAGTCCTATTCCAACATTTAACAAAACCAAAGTTTATACGCTTTCGACAGGAATTTCATGATCAAGGTCTTCTTTTTTATGGGGAATTTTCTTCAAGACGTGGAACTTGATTTCATGATTTCGTCGTTCTAAATCTGGAATTGCAGTCACTTCCGGATATACTTCATCAACAGTCGGTCATTTTTTAGTTAAAAGATTGCATGAACTAGGTAAGAGCGTTAGCCAACCTCACAATTTCAGTAGCAAGGATATCATCTGCTTCGCTTTCATCATCTTCTTCGCTTTCATCTTCCTCTTCCATTTCTTCTCTTCCTCTTCGCTTCCATCATCGTCACTTTCATCATCTTCTTGACGTTGATACCAAACCACTATTGCTGCTAACAGAGCAACGATCTAAAAGGAAGACAAATGAAGGGTTTTTCGTTTGGGAAGTTTTATTTGAACGAACTTATCTCTGCACCCAACTTACATTTTTAATATGACTTATCTCTTTATCCTATTGCATAATTACTATTAAGTACAAAATGAAATTAACAATTATTGACTCTAAAAAACTACCTAGCCTACATGGAGCGCAGACTGAGTAATTAATAAGCTAACTACGTCCTTTGGTTGAATGCAGGGCATGCCAACTCGTCAGCCGAGCTCGGTCGAGAGTAAAATGTATGTTGATGTGGCGTTAGGTGCGCTGCTGACTTCGGAGTCTTGCGATTGCAGCACAGGAAGGAACTTGTCTCGGCCTTTGGATTTTATAGCCTGAAGACAAGGTTGCTAGTTTCTTCGAAGTTCACGAATCGTCGGCTCCGGGTTCGGTCTTAGTAATTATATTTGTGCAAATTTAAGTACGCCGAACTAGTACCAGACTATACGGACACAAAAACTCAAAAGAGATAAGTGTCTTGATTTTAAATATGGTTTGGCCATCTGAATGCCAAACTCTAAAATGTATTTGCGAATATCCAATCATAAAATAAACTCAGCTTTCAATGTGCCGAGCCTGGTAACACCTCACTTCGTCGAAAAGGCTGATGAGATGACCTCTTCCAACAAGGACACGGAAATCCTTGTTGACCGAGACTTGGATAGATAATCAGTTGGACTCGAAACAATGTTATTTATCCAAACTAAATGTGCTTCTCGGTTGGTTGATTCTACAGCTTTAGTGCTGTTTATCCAAACTGAAAATGTCGCTGGTTGCCTCCATAATGCTGTTTATCCAAATTGAAGATGTGTTGGTGGGATAAAATATAATAAAAATCTCAACATGTTTGAGAAGTTTGCGTAGGGCAGTTGTGCGTTGAATTGGAAGGGGTTAGAATGATGCACTCTCTTCTCTATTTATAGTAGCAATTTCCTTGATAATCGAGTTAGAATTTTACTCGGACTAGAATTCCTCATCCTAATCTGATTATGTTTCAACCAATCCTAACTCCCATAGAATTCTGAATCAAGCTCTTTAATCACTCGGATTCAATCCTTGATTCTCAACATCTTTTTTGATTCGAAGCATCCTTAACTTCTGAAAAATCCTTATTGCACTAGGATTCGACCACTTCACCCTTATCTAGGTAAAACCATCTTCTGATAGCATTCAGTCGAACTCTTCTAGACTTGGCCCATAGCAAAGAACATTCCCGATATTCCTTATTGGATCGAGAACAATTCTAGGCTTGGCCCAAAGTATTATTTTGGGTCCAAACAACAATAAAACTAAAATTTATCAACAAACCCATACCCAATAATCAAACCTATTATCACCGAATCCTTATCCTCCATTCATTCTAGCTAAAACTCTAAGACGTTTTTATAAAGAAAGACAAGCTCTTTTTTAACGATGAAGATGATGATTTTTAAGTTTTGAATCATCCAAGTAAGGTATGAATTGATTTATGCAATTTTTTTTCCATTTGATTTCACAATCAACCCCTTTTTTCAAAGCATAATTACTAGCAAAAACATATATAGGATTTAAAATTTTAAAGTCTAGCTACTTGTGTGAATATCACACTTTCTTTTCGTTTCATTCGTGAAGGGTGGTGGCTATACTTTGCTTGTAGTTATGATGGCAGTGCATAGTAGCAATATAGCGATTGTCCTTGAATTTGAAGGTGTTGAGTTCCTTCTATCTGGTGAAAGAAATGCATGCACGTTGTCTCCAAAAGCTTCCTCGTCTTCCTCTTGTTTTAATCAGTCATAATTTAATTTGATTATTGGATGTCGAAGATGTTTCAATTTCATGAAAATATAGGAACTTGATTTTCAAGTAGGTTCGTAGCATACAAAAACATGCCTTCAATTTCAGAGGTGAATTTTTTATCTTGATTATGATAATTAAAACATAATCTTGTTTTAATTACGAGATTATTAGGTACCCTTATCATCATGTAATGGGAAGATGACGTGCCTCTACTTCTATACAAATTCGTGTGGACCTTGCAAGGCTCTTACCTCTCAGATGGTGAGACTTTATGAAATGCTTTGAAGGAAGGCAAAGAGTTTCAGATAATTTTTGTCTCCTCCGACTGTGATGGGGAAAAATTCAATGAACACTTCCAAGTGCATAGACGTCGAAACATCTCTTCATAATGATCGTGCCTTAAAGTTCGCCGTTACACACAATCATGCAACCTTGATTTGCGTGCTTTCCGGCCCCTTTGACTGGATTTTTTTATTTTTGCAATGATTGCAAAACATTTCACCCGGATTTACCCCTCAACTTTTGAATTTGAGATCATCGATCTTCTTTCCCAATCGGCTATAAATACAAATTCCGGCCTTATTCTAATTTACGCTCTCAAGAAATCCCAAAACTCTTGCCATCTAGCTCCCGATTTTTTCAAAACTCAGAAAACCTCAAAACCCTTGCTCTAATGGCTATCAACACTTTCATTACCAAGGTCGCTGAAGAATGCGACAAATGTCACAACTTCATAGATCATAATGCCATCAAATCTCTCCGTTTTAAAGATGAAGCATTCCCTTCCCACCAAGCTCTGGGACCTTTATTCAAGGACAACATCCTAAAACCCATTACTGAGATGTTGAAGGAGTACTGTCTAAACCTTCTTTTCCAAGGTCACGATTGGTCAAAATGGGATTTGGCTAAACCCCAAGGATCATGGTCATTTACTCAAGTGGCCTGGGCTGCTTTGGTCAACCGAATGGAACCTTACTTCAGCGCTGCCTGGAAGGAACTTGATATCTTTGATGCCATCAAACTCTCAACCATTGAGATCATCATGGATTGAGAACTCTTGATGGCCACTCTAAGTTTCTGGTGTTCGACTACCAATACCATGATACTTCCTCTCGGCCCTATAGGGCTAATCGTATTAAATGTGTTGGTCATTCTTGGCACCTCCCCAACTGGCCTTCCAATTGATAACGTCATCTCTGGGTATCAATTCGACCTAGACCTGAAGAATGTCTTTGAGGAACAAGCTTACGAGGTTGTAAAGAGAAAAGATCAAGAAATGTCAAAGGATGAGGCGAGCAAACTTTACAAAAACTTCTTTAACTATAGCACGCTCATCACCCACTTTGCTGGTCAAGACAAGGATGGCTTCAAGAAAGGAGAACATAAAGCTTTCTTGTTTTATTGGTACAATAACTTCATCTTTTGTACCAAGTCAAACAAATACCTCGCTGAGAACATGCTAGTTGCCGAGGATCTAGCTAGCACTCATCACTTAGAGTTCAGCCCTGCCATTCTTGTGAAGGAAATTTTGTGAAAAACATGTTCATTTAAGCAACATCTATAGCATGCAATTAACAATTAAAAGGCGGAATCATGCTTGTATGCACTTAAAAACAAAACATTAACCATGAAATTCAAAGCCTAGTAGATTGGTGAACCTTGACTCAACTTAAAACAACATTTGTTAGTTGAGAAATTATACCTTTGTAGATTCCTCTTTGCATAAGCAAAGGCTGATCACCCAAAGAGAGGGCCTTCATTCCTTGCATCTTAGATCTATGGATTTGGATGGATGAAATGGTTCTCCAAGTTCCCTAAATTGAGAACCTCTAAGTCTCTTCACCAAGGTTAGATTGGAGAAGAAATGAGTGACCTTGGAGTAGTAGGATTGCTAGCTAAACCCTCCAAGGAGGCCGGCCACTTTAGAGAGAAAGGAGAGCTTATGTTCTCATCCTTTCCCCAAAAGAAAACCCTAAATGAATTTTGGGCTATAAAGTCATATTTATACCTTTATTCATTGGAGTGGCAAACTTGTAATTAAAGCAAGTTCACTACCCTTCCTCTAAATGGCCGGCCATAGGGTTCTATTGGGCTTTTTGGGCCTTTGTGAATTAAGTTGTCATACAACTTAAGTTAATGGGCTTGACGTTCGAAGCCCGTTGGGCCTTGAGGCCCAAAACTAACCCGTGGTCTTTTAACGAACTTTATTCGTTTGATTAATTAACATATTAATTAATCCTTGCCTAAATAAATAATCAAACCATTTAATTATTCTTACTCATCTCCTTTGTTTCTTCAATCTCTACCTTACACGGTGTGCGATCCATTAGGTTCCTTTTAGTGAGGCAGTGGGCGATTAAAACTCTTTCAAATCGATTGTGAATTGAAACTTACTTTCAATTCTCCCTTTAGTGTTTATACACGTTTAGGGCTTCCACAAACCATGAGTGACACCTAGCAGTATATCATGGTTACCCAAGCTAATCAGAAGAGGTGGAGAACCTATTCAATTTAGGATTACAATGCAATACGGTCTTTCTCTAATACAATACTCTTGACCACATTGTTTGGTTTGATAGTTTAATCATGTCTACTATCCAATGTGATTCATTTACTTATATGATTACCTTGAATGTGATTTGGAATGACTTCCTAAATCTCATTCATACTCTGGCCAGAGATTCTTAATCATATCATAGAGTATTCTCCCTCAAACAGTTTGAAGGTTAGAGATCCCTTGTTGCGCATTCACTCGCCTCCATGGCTAAGTGGCTTAACCCCAACTATACCGTGGACACCCGCGAATGGAGTGACTTTGACATAATCAAAGATCAAGGACCTAGCCACAAGACAACTATGATGCCTCAGGCCAAAGGACTACTTTGCATTATCCCAACCATGAGACTCTGTCCCTCTCGGTTTTGCAATCATTTAAAAAAAGGCCTCAACTTTGTAGGATAATGATTGAACCCTTATAGTTGATGGTCTGGTAAGTAATCAAAGCGTTGTTCACTTGACGGCCGTTTTGGAGCGAACTCGACTATATTTTGATATTTTCGAGAAAGCTTAAAAAGTCGACGAAGATCTCAAAGCTACGACGACAGCTCAAGAAGCTATCTTACCAGAACTTGAGGCGATGAAAGTGAAGAAAGAGAAAATGGCAGATCTAGACTGTCAAATTGTCGAACTTTAATCCTAATGGTCTGCCCTTGCCTCTGAGCTTGAGAGAGACTTCGAGGTAAACAAACCTCATTTAGCAGAGTATGCGGCCAGCGCGAAGCAGATACAAATGCTGAAGGCTGATAAGAGGACTCGGTAGACCGAGATCACTATGGGCGAAGTAAAGTGGCTAGAGTTAAAAGCTACACTTTAAGCCTTTATTCTTTAGACCCCATAGATTATGTTCCTGGTGTCGACTTGTAAGCCGGTCAATTTTCTTATGTATTTTTTGCAGTACTAATGAATATTAATGAAAAATCTTTACTTTTGCATTTCTCAAGTAACTGGATAATATTTCTATAAAAACTTCCCATTAATCGGTAACTTGTGTGCCGAACCAGTGCAATCTTTGAGATGGTATGCCTCTTTGCCAAGGACCTTATGAACAATAAACGGTCATTCCCAATTCGGCTACCATTTCCTAAATCTTAGGTCCCTGATCTCGACTAGCAACACCGTTTGCCAGACCAAGTCACCTTCGCCGAAACTCTTTTGCTTTACTCGTTGATTATAAGCTCGCTTAGTGATCTTTTTATGTGCCACTAACAGATTATAGGCATCAAGTCGAGCCTCATCTAGATCTTCCAAATCCTGCCTCATTGCTTGACTATATTCGACGGTGAACAAACTACTTTGCTCGATAATTCGTAATGAGTTTATACTCAGCTCAATCGGCAAAATTACACCGTGCCCATGGGTCAAAACATATAGAGTTATTCCTGTTGTCGATCAAAGTGAAGTTCTATATGCCCATAATGTCTCGTTTAATTTTAAATGCCACATGCCAAGCCTTTCCTTCACCATTTTTTTTAGAATACCGATCAAAGCTTTGTTACTTGCTTCGGCCAACCCATTCGTCTGTGGGTAATACGGTGTGGACTGTTCGAGCCGAATTTTCAAATTCGTCGTGTAATCTCTAAACCTATTGGCCATGAAAATCATGCTGTTATCCGTGATAATCATTTCTGGAATGTCGAATCGTGTTACAATATTCTCTTCTATGAAATCACAAACTTCTTTAGACGTTAACTCGGCATATGAAATCACAAAATATCACTGTCGTCGAAGCAACCAACGTATTTTCAGGCCAGATTAATGGGCACCACATATTACTTAAACTTCAACAATCGCTTGATTGGCTTATTCTGGGACAAGACATATAAAAAACAAACCATCATCACCTTTTCGGTATAATTCGTGCCGGTACACCATATAATTTGTAGCATGTACCCTTATCTTGCAGTCGTGTTTACCACTAGGATTATCGAGATATCGTATGATCAACCTTCTTTAATCATGTGGCACCATTTCGACTGTGCAAATACCTACATGAGCTTCTAATTAGAGTAATGATGGCAAATACATCACTCGTGTTCAAATTACGTCATCCGGTTTGAGTTTGTTAATTGACCAAGGCCAGGTATTGACGTCGATCAACTGGTGTGACTCGGCCTACCTCGCCCTCCCCCAAGAGTTATGTTCTAGAAGTGATTTGAGCCAACTCATCGGCATCTGTATTCTGAATTCGAGAGATATGCTTGAATGTGATGCCGGCAAATGATTCGGCTAAATAGTTGGCGACCATGTGATATGGTGAAAAAGTACAACTTATGCAATAGAAATTCCCGTTGAGCTAGTTAATCACATGCTCTGAATTACCGAGGACAAGTACTCGAGCTGCTTTCAAGTCAGGAAGAATGTTAAGGGCGATAACAAGGGCTTCGTATTCGACCTGGTTGTTGGTACAGTCGAAATCTAACTTTGAGAGAAAGATACCATTTGTAGTGGTCAAGTGATTGGATGACAATGTCGACACAGGCCAAGGTCGTAGTACTAGACCCATCGAAATACATCGTCCAATAATTGTCGCGTGTTAACACCATGCCAATTTCTACATCATTGCCCCCAAATCTGTATGGAAAAGGGTGTTGGGCAAGGAAATCGGTCAGGCTTGACCTTTGATAGCTTTTTAAGGAACATACTACAAATTAAATTCAGATAAAGCCATTGTCCATTTTCCAATGTGGCCCTTAACTATTGGTCGAGTAAGCACGTAATGAATAACATTGATTTGGGCAATGATGTAATGCATGAGCTTGGATGCGGCAAAAAATAGAGCCAAGCAAAGTTTCTCGACTGTCGAATAATTTATTTCAACCGAGTTGAGATTTCAGCTGAGGTAAAAGATGGCCTGTTCCCGACTGATGTCGTTATCTTGTGCTAGGAGACAACCAATGGATTCTTTGCCAGTTGAGATATACAACTTGAGAGGCTTACCACGCTGAGGCAGCATGAGAACATGAGGGCTAGTGAAAGAAACCTTAATTTGTGTAAAGGCATCCTGATGTTCTTCTCACCATTCAAATTGGTCAGAATCTTTGAGTTTTAGGAGCGTGGAAAAAGCTTTCATTTTTCCCGCCGAATTAGAAATAAATCAGCGAAGAAAATTGATCTTGCCAAGCAAGGATTGCGACTGTTTCTTTGTCATTGGGTGGAGCATTGATAATCGCACGAGCCTTGTTCTTATCTACCTTGATTCCTCAATGATGCACATGGAAACCCAAAAAAATTCCTACAGATACACCAAAAGCACATTTAGCAGGGTTGATTTTGAGTTTATGTTGGCGTATGCAGAGGGAAGTTCACCGAAGATCCTCTAAATGTGTTCGACGACGTTTGGACTTGACCACGACATCATCGATGTGCACTTCAACAGTTATACCAATCAGGTCCTGAAAAACGGTATTCATGGCACATTGATATATGGAGCTAATGTTCTTAAGTCTGAAAGGCATGACGAACCATTTATAGGTACCTAGTGCCCCAGGGCATCAAAAAGCAGTTTTATGAATATTTGCTTTTAAGATAAAAATTTGATTCTAACCGGTGTGGCCATCCATGAAAGATAAAATCTCGTGGTTTACTGCGGCGTCAATTAATAAATCTAAAATCGGCATTGGATATTCATCTTTAGGGGTTGCCAAATTTAAATTATGAAAATCGATGCAGATGCGCAAAACATCACTATTCTTCAAGATTGGTACAATATTTGCCAACCATTCGACATATTGAGCAGTCCGAATAAAGCCAGCTTTTAAAAGTCGAACAAGTTCGTCTTTTATGCCGAGTTGAACTTTGGTCGAGAATCGTCTTGGAGGTTGGTGGAAAGGTTTACATCCAGGTTTGATACACAGTTCGTGTTCAACTAGTGCCCGATCAAGTTTAGGCATATAATGGTAACTTGAAGGAAATTTTGTGAAAAACATGTTCATTTAAGCAACATCTATAGCATGCAATTAACAATTAAAAGGCGGAATCATGCTTGTATGCACTTAAAACAAAACATTAACCATGAAATTCAAAGCCTAGTAGATTGGTGAACCAAGACTCAACTCAAATCAAAGTGAGTTGAGAAATTTATACCTTTGTAGATTCCTCTTTGCATAAGCAAAGGCTAATCACCCAAGGAGAGGGCCTTCATTCCTTGCTTCTTAGATCCATGGATTTGGATGGAAGAATATGTTTCTCCAAGTTCTCAAAATAGAGAACCTCTAAGTCTCCACACCAAGGTAAGATGTGAAGAAGAGATGAGTGACCTTGGAGGAGAAAGATTACTAGCTAATCCCTCCAAGGGGGCCGGCCTTTTAGAGAGAAAAGAGAGAGATATGTTCTCTCCAATTCTCTAAAAGAAACCCTAAATGAATTTTGGCTATAAAGTCATATTTATACCTTTATTCATTGGAGTGGCAAACTTGTAATTAGTCCAAAACCCACTCCTTTAACAAAATGGCCGGCCATAGGGTTTCATTTGGGCTTTTAAGGCCTTTGTGAATTATTTGTCATTAAGTTGTCATACAACTTAAGTCAATGGGCTTGACGTTCGAAGCCCATTGGGCCTTGAGGCCCAAAACTAACCCATGGTCTTTTAACGAACTTTATTCGTTTGATTAATTAACATATTAATTAATCCTTGCCATAAATAATTAAACTATTTAATTATTCTTACTCATCTCCGTTGTTTCTTCAATCTCTACCTTACGCGGTGTACGATCCATTAGGTTCCTTTTAGCGAGGCAGTGGGCGATTAAAACTCTTTCAAATCGATTGTGAATTGAAACTTACTTTCAATTCTCCCTTTAGTGTTTATACATGTTTAGGGCTTCCACAAACCATGAGTGATACCTAGCAGCATATCATGGTTACCCAAGCTAATCAGAAGAGGTGGAGAACCTATTCAGTTTAGGATTACAATGCAATACGGTATTTCTCTAATACAATACTCTTGACCACATTGTTTGGTTTGATAGTTTAATCATGTCTACTATCCAATGTGATTCATTTACTTATATGATTATCTTGAATGTGATTTGGAACGACTTCCTAAATCTCATTCATACTCTGGCCAGAGATTCTTAATCATATCATAGAGTATTCTCCCTCAAACGGTTTGAAGGTTAGAGATCCCTTGTTGCGCATTCACTTGCCTCCATGGCTAAGTGGCTTAACCCCAACTATGCCATGGACACCCGCGAATGGAGTGACTTTGACATAATCAAAGATCAAGGACCTAACCACAAGACAACTATGATGCCTCAGGTCAAAGGACTACTTTGCATTATCCCAACCATGAGTCAATCCTATGATCAGGAACGTTTAGGATATGTATACGAAAGAGAATGGTCTCATGAATCTAACTTGTTTAAATTACAATCTCCTAATTACATATTCCTTGGACTTATCGTTTAAGCATATAACATTTATATGAGACGGCTTAAAACAATAATCTTTGCCCTTGATATTAAACTAGATTAGTTTAACATGTGAAATGTTCGTAAAGTATCATCACATGATTGGTTTTAGGGCACATTTCCAACATAACTAAGAGAAACAGTCTTTAGATTCCTTAAGTAATTTACAAAGTTCGCCTTTCATAGGCTGAGGCAACAAAGAACTAATAAATAAAGGCCGAGGTTCGTCAACCGTTCCAACATTTGTCTCTTCTAAATGATCTTTGACTTTAGGCCGATTATCTTCGAGCTCGGTCGGTGCAGCCCAAATTTTATCGAATGACAGCTTTGGGCCATTATTCCATTCGGCGAGGAACTCCAATAAGTTCATGCCATAATTCGGTTGCTTGGATATGGTGTACCAGTGGGCCAGCAGCCGTTCTATCGTAGATAAAATCGCAGCCCTTCATTCGTCTCGTCGTGTTGCATCAGTCATTAGGACAATCTTACCGACCTGGTCGTCATAATTAGGGCTAGAAAAAAATCCCAAAAATCCCAAACTGAACCGAAAAATTCCCGAAACCAAACCGAAAAAATCCCAAACTGAAATTCCCGAAAATTTCGGTATCCAATACCGAACCGATCCCGAAATTTCGGTATGGGAATCGGTCTCAAGTTTTTGGGATTTTGGTATTCCCAAACCGAACTGAAATATATATATATATATATATATATATTATTTAATTTCTAAATATATAGGAGCACATCTTTAAGGGGAACATCATCTACCTACAATAGTGAAAATTGAAATACTGAAGGAGCATTGGAAATCGATGATGGACCGTATACAGGAAGGAGCCCTAAGATAGAAAGTGGAACATATGCAGAATTTTTAAATCACAGAAGATTGATAGATGGATACATAGATGCAGAATAAACACGGGAGATTGATAGATGGATACATGGATAGATTATAAGTTACAATTTGCTTGAGAAAACTTTACATCTATCTATAATATTTATATTATATATGTACAGAAGTTTACTCAAGCATATATTAACGTTTTAGACGTAATTTTGGGGACTGGCATGATTATAGATAATTGCGTTAGTTTACTCAAGCACATATTAACGTTTCAGATTGGCAGATTGCTTTTGAATAGGCAGAAACAAATAGGCAGAGACTAACTGGGCCTTGCCATTTGATTGGCAGATTTGTGTGCACAGATTAGTAGAAACAAATTGGCAGATTGAGTCTGCCTATATGTCAAATTTTCAATATAAAAGGTTGAATTTTAGCCCAAAAGCATAATATGTCAAATTTTAGTCCAAAAGCCCAAAACCATTTCGGGATTCCCGATTTGTCCCGAAATCTCGAAACTATTTCGGGATTCCCGAAAATTGGGATTCCCGAAAATTTGGTTTGGGATCGGTTTTGAAATTGGGATTCCTGAAAATTTCGGTTTGGGATCCCATACCGAACCACCCCTAGTCATAATAACGGGCTTGAATCATGTTAGCTTCAAACGGCTGGTTATCGGCCGGATAAACTACAGCTAATTTGATGTCCCATAAAATAAGGACCTAGTATAGTGACGAAGGAATACAGCCAGTCTGATGGATCCAGTCACGACTGAACAATGCATTGTACTCGATTTTTTAATCAATTATAAAAAACGTGGTCATATGAGTTTGACCTACAATATTTACTTCCAAAGGTAGGACTCCTTTAGTCTAAGATTTATCGCCAACAAAGCTGCTCATGGTCATGCTGGATGGAATGAGTTCATCTTTAGAGCGTCACAGAGTTTTCATTATAGAAACAGGCATGATGTTGACTGTTGCCCTACAACTAACGAAGACTTTGGATATCGGATATCCTTCAATATGAGCCGTGACGTATAACAGCTTCAGGTGATGAAGGTTGACGACCGAAAAACGAGGAAATAACTTAGCTAAGGCTACTTGGAGTTTGTCCTCCTTACTAATTGGTTCAGCTTCTTCGATAGCCACAAAGTTGACTTGTGTGGTCTCTTCGGCAACTACATCACCATCTAAAAAGCTTGGTTGAGACATAGTTGGTTGGAATTATGTAGATAGGATATGGACCATGCTAATTTTCATGTTGTCAAGGATCGAGGGCCTCACTGGGTCGTGATCTCCATCTTTTGGATTGTTTGGCAGAATATCTTGATCTTTGGTCACACTAACTACGTCGTCATTAACCATAGGCAAAATATGTGCACCTGTTGTACTTGGCGTGGCTGTTTTATCTTCAGCTTCAGCAACTGGTTCCCCTATCACTGGAACTTGGTTTTGTGTTTGCAAAGCCTTGCAACCCGCTCCTAATATGCGATGTGAGCATCTCATGTGTCTAGATAAGCATCCAACCTTTTAACTCGCTCTATCTCTTTGGCCGTGAGGCCAAGTAAGGATACGATCGAGAAAACCTCAAAATGATGTTGCAAGTATTGCAAACCATCTAGAGAGAATGAAAGGTATACATGGTCTAAATAGGTGTATGGGTCAACGTCGAAGCCGAGAACACTAACTTCGCAAATATGTTGGAATCTAGCTTTCATCCCTAAATTTGACAATTTCTGGATAATTTGTTCGGCATCAGAGCTGATCAAAACTAAATTGAGAGACTCCTGACATGCTTTTGGGAGGCTGTATAGGTCGTTTATTTAATTTTTCTTGTGAAATTTTGGCGTATATTTTAGAGCCTCACCAAAAAGTGGCGGATGGCGATTCCTTAGGGACTTTAATCAATGGCTCTTGTGGTAATAATGGAGGAAGTTTGCACTTGGCCTTCTTCCTGAAATGCTCAATACAAGCTTTCATTTCTCCAGGCAGAAGGAGAAGTTTGAT
Source organism: Malus domestica (assembly GCF_042453785.1). Taxonomy (NCBI): domain Eukaryota; kingdom Viridiplantae; phylum Streptophyta; class Magnoliopsida; order Rosales; family Rosaceae; genus Malus; species Malus domestica. Next base: position 7,001,245 of record NC_091666.1, read on the forward strand.
TCATTTCTCAGATTCTTCAATCTCGGTTTCAAAATTGCGATCAATTACTTTCTTCCCTTGAAACAACTCGGTCATGGTCGCCGAAGTTTGTCAATCATCCTTTTTCTTTGCAATTTCTTTAGGTTGTCATTTTGTGATCGAAACTTCTTGAGTCGCTTACCGACAGGCCATGCAATCCATCATTTGTCGACAATGTTTTTGGGATTTAGACAGAATGGTATATGCACTGGTAGAGCAGTTGTAACAATACTAACTGTGGTCGCGTAGCTAAGGTGGTTTGAAGGTACACTAGGTCGTGGATGTACTTGAACTTCTAAAGTTATGTACATAATAGTCCTTATCATAAAACGGCTCGTTGAAATTAAGTCGTCATTTAACTGAAGGTGGTTTGTAATTTTGCGGTTGAGGGTCAAGTTTGTCAAAAACCATTTGCTGATGTTAACCCTAGCCAATCATTGGTTGAGATTATGCCAAAATCGTTGGTGCGGGTTGTGGTGATTCGATCGAAGTTTTTTATGGTTTTGGCTTAGCTGTGATGACTTTCGATCGACATTTACTGCACAAGATCATTGGGCTTTTAGACTTATCTGAACATGAGTCAAATACTAGCTCAACATAGGCTGGATTCGAGAAAAAACTAGGCGGGTCGTTTTGGGATGATAAATTATTCCTTAAACGCGGCTGGGGATTTTGTCTTAGGACGTGGTATGTTGGGATATACTTAGCTTTTCCTTTTTTCTTATCCTTCGGTAGATGGGCATTTACCATGTTCACCGTTGCCGAAGGAAAAAGATCAGCATCAACCAACAATTGTGTCTTCTATAAGAACTTTAGTTTGCCATTGTCGATCCAGCTTTGAATGGCATTACGGAACACGATACAGTTATTTGTCATGTGTTTATTTGAGTTGTGATACTTGCAATACGTTTTCCCTTTTAAATCTTTGGCCTTAGGAATGTCATGTTATGGCTAAAGCTTAATGATCTTTGCGAGTAATAGCTGGTCAAAGATAGCATCAGCCTTGGTGATGTCAAAAGTGTATACCTTTGATGTTTTGACGACTGCTTCAACAGAGGCTGAACGCGTTTTAATGTCTTTGGAACTAGCGTGAGCCAATGTCTTGCATACATAAGGTTTATCAATCAATCACTATCTCAGCCACGTCTATATTGACGTATTGGGTTTCGTCACCCCCGGTGGATGCATAACTTATTGTTGGATTCTTATAAATCATCCCACGGGTTGAGGTGTTCGATATTTTTTCTTCCTTAAGAAAATAATCATATTGGTCGACGTGTTGAGCCAGCTCATACATATCTCGAAAGTTTGCTCTAAAGAATTTCTTTTTGTATTCCACATCTAGGCCATTTTGAGCGAGCCTAACAATTTTGACATCAGGGAGAAGTACTCGGCACCAATTCCTGGCCGATTTGAACCTGGTAAGAAATTCCATTGGGGACTCATTAGATGACTGAGCCATCATAGCCAAAGAAGATACCAACACTTCTATTCCGGGTCGATAAAATTGCTCATGAAATTTCTTAACTAGTTCATCCCAATTTTGAATAGAATTTGGTAGAAGGTTAGTGTACCATGTGAACGCCGTGCCCATCAACGAGAAATTAAACATATGTAGTTTATGGAAATCACTGTTGACATCTCCACGTTGGACAGTAAATCTAGCCACGTGTTCTAATGAGGACAAGGTTGATTCCCCAATGAAGAGACTGAAATATGGGATCTTGAATCCTCGGGGATATTCAAACCTTTCGACAAAGGCCGGATATGGATGGATACACTTTGGGAATTTAGGCCTTTTTTTCAAGGCTGAATCGATCATTCTCTGGACTTCACCCATATCCACGAATGTTGTTTATGTTCTTCAGCCAAATTCGGTCGAACTGATGCTTGGCTCACCGTATGTTTTTCAAGATCGATCATCCTGGGCCGAGTGAGTTCTACCTCGGCCTGTATCGACGACAACCTTTTCCCTTTCAATGGAGCATTTAAAAGAAAAAAGGCGTTGCTTGGGTTGATCGACGAGGTCATTCTTGTGAGCTTTGTTAACTAGAATTTCAAGCAACTTATTATTCATCGAGTTGTTCTCATGCACCGTTTCAAGTACGCTTTTCATCTCTCGACAAAAAATTTGCTCAAATTGTTGAGATTGTTCTTCCAACCATCATTGAAAAAAAAATTTAGACAGTACACTAGAGGTTTCATCATCGTCGTCGTAATCATATACCAGGCCTTCGATAAAACCATCTTTTGCCATCCTGGTAGTTTAGGTGAAGACCACGACATCATGGTTCTGACTACCAAGATTAATTTCTGTTTCTGGGTCAACTATGCCAGTGGCTTCAGGTGTCACGGCAACATGAAGATCATGTGCCTGCGACGCGTTATTGTGGACTTGACTTTGAACTATAAGTGCTAAACTGGTAGTCGATTTACCCATAGTTGTTTTCTTTTTGATTGACTGTGTCTTAATGGTCATGAACTTCATAACATTAGCACTGGGTCCCATTGAGTGTGCCAAAATATTGATCTTAAAAACTACCTAACCTATGTGGCGCGCATGCCAAGTAATTAATAAACTAACTACGTTCTTCGGTCGAATGCGGGGTGTGCTAACTCATCGATCGAGCTCGGCCGGGGAGTAAAATGTATGTTGATGTGGCGTTGGGTGAGCTGCTGACTTCTACATCTTGCGATTGCGGCCGAGGAAGGAACTCCTTTCAGCCTTTGGGTTTTAGAGCCTGAAGACAAGACTACTAGTTTGTACGAAGTTCACGAATCGTCAGCACTGGGTTCGGTCGTACTAATTATATTTGTGCAAATATAAGTACGCTGAACTAGTACCCGACTGTACGTACACAAATACTCAAAAGAGATAAGTGTCTTGATTGTAAATGTGGTCCGGCCATTTGAATGCCGAACTCTAAAATGTACTTGCAAATATCCAATCATTAAATAAACTCAGCTTTCAATGTGCCAAGCCTGATAACACCTCACTTCGCCGAGAAGGCTGATGAGATGACCTCTTCCAACAAGGACTCGGAAATCCTCGAAGACTAAGACTTGGATAGATAATCAGTCGGTCTCGCAACAGTGCTATTTATCCAAACTAAAGATGCTCCTCGGTCGATTGATTCTACAGCTTCAATGCTGTTTATCCAAATTGAGGACGTCACCGGTTGCATCCATAGTGCTGTTTATCCAAACTGAAGATGTATTGGCTGGAGAAAAGAAAATAAAAATCTCAAAGTGTTTGAGAAGTTTGCGCAGGGCAGTTAAGTGTTGAATTAGAGAGGGTTAGAAAGATGCACTACCTTATCTATTTATAGTAGCAATTTCCTTGATAACCGAGTTAAAATTTTACTCGGACTAGAATTCCTCATCCTAATCTGATTAGGTTTCAACCAATCCTAACACCCATAGGATTTTGAATCAACCTTTTTAATCACTTAGATTCAATCCCTTGATTCTTGGCATCTTTTTTATTTGAAGCATTCTTAACTTTTAAAGAATCTTTATTGCATTAGGATTCGACCACTTCACCCTTATCCAAGCAAAACCATATTCTGATAGAATTCACCCAAACTCTTCTGGACTTGGCCCATAGTAAAGAACATTCCCGATATTTCTTATTGGACCAAGAACAATTCTAGCCTCAACCCAAAGCATTATTTTGGGCCCAAACAACAATAAAACTAAAATTTATCCCATACCCAATAATCAAACCTAATATCACCGAATCTTTATCCTCCGTTCATTCTAGCTAAAAGTCTAAGACGTTCTCACAGAGAAAGACAAGCTCTTTTTGAACGATGGAGAAGATAATTGTGAAGTTTTGAATCCTTCAATTAAGGTATGAATCGATTTATGCAATTTTTTTTTCCGTTTCATTTCATAATCAACCCCTTTGTCAAAGCCTAATTACTAGCTGAAACATATATAGGATTTAAAATTTTAAAGTCTAGCTACTTGTGTGAATATCATGCTTTGTTTTTTGTTTCATTCGTGGAGGCTATACTTTGCTTGTAGTTCTAATGATAGTACATAGCAGCAATATAGCGATTGTCCTTGAATTTGAAGGTGTTGAGTTCCTTTTTTCTGGTGATAGAAATGCATGTATGTAGTCTCCAAAAGCTTCCCCGTCTTCCTCTTGTTTCAATCAATCATAATTTAATTCAGTTATTGGATGTTGAAAATGTTTCAATTTCCTGAAAATATAGGAAAGTGACTTTCAAGTAGGTTCATAGCATAGAAAAACATGCCTTCAATTTCAAAGGTCATTTTTTTTAATCTTGATTATGATAATTAAAACTTAATCTTGTTTTAATTACGAAATTATTAGGTACCCTTATTGTCATGTAATGGGAAGATGGCGTGCCTCTACTTCTCTGCAAATTAGTGTAGGCCTTGTAAGGCTCTTACCTCTCAGATGACGAGACTTATGAAATGCTTTGAGTGGAAGACAAAGAGTTTCAGATAATTTTTGTCTCCTCCAATTGTTATGAGGAAAAATTCAATGAACACTTCCAAGTGCATGCCATGGCTGATAGTGCTAATCTTCATAAAAGATTAAGTGACATGTATCGCATAGAATGAGCTTCGATACATTGATTTTGGGTTTTTATTTTCTAAATGGGTGTAAAGATAAACTTATATATTGGATTGGGTTTGTGAAGGTAGTTTAGGTAGTAAATTGGGTTTAAAGAGATATTAAGAGTTCAATTAAAAGTAACATGGGTGTGGAGAGTAAGTTGGGTGTAGAGAGAGGTTATATGGGTTTAAATAAAATTTTCATTTTCATTTTTATTTTGCACTCTTCTAAAATTCCTCCTGCGCAGGGATTTGTGTTAAAAGAATTGCCTTTTATTAATTTAATAGAGGAAATTGTAATAATGGTCATGACTATTGGTCCCTTAACTCATCAAAATGCACAGTTATGGTCCTTTTTGTCAACTCCGTTAGAACTTCTGTCAAAATGAGTCAAATGTCATGCATGTGAGGCTAAATCAATAGGCAAATATAAAAAACCAAATGAGAAAAGTTGTCGCCGCAATGGTTCCTCAATTTTAACCCAATTAGAGAAATGGTCCTTAAACTTTACCAATGATCTGTCAACTTTAACCCAATTGTAGCAATAGTCCTCCAATATGACTCATTCTGACGGAGTTGATAAAAAGGACCATAGTTGCACGTTTTGATGAGCTAAGGGACCAATGATCATGAATTTTTAGTTGAAGGATCATTGCTCCAATTAAATTAAAGTTGATTGATCGTTGCTACAATTTACTCGTTTAGTAAATCAATAATACTTTAACTTAACCCTACTTGACTCAGTTGGGTTGATTGATAGGAAGGAAGATTCTCTCTCCTCCTAATTTCTCTCTCGTTCCCTTCCTTATTACTTGAACGGTTACGATTAAGTCACGTCAATATTTTATATTTTTTTGTAGAGATAATACGATAAAAAATAAAGTAAAACGAGGAGAGAGAAAGAGTTGAGAATAAGAGAAGAGAAAATCCTAGTCCGATCAACCAAAACGCCTAAACCTTTGATCATTACTATAAATTTCGCCCAAAACAAAAGAATATAAATATAAAATGTACAGGACCTAGGGGTGGGCACTTGAACCTGAAAATTGAAACCGAAACATGAACCAAATCGAACGGCACCAAATGGTTTGGTTTTGCAGTTTCAAAACGATTTCGGTTTGAAACCGAACCGAATGAAGGAAAAACGGTTTGGTTTCGGTTTCGGCCATTTGAAACCGAACCAAAACAAAAATCGTATAAATTATTAAATATTAAATCTAATTGGTCATTTCATTGAGTCCATACATTTAGTATGGACTCAACCATATTCATGCCTCAATCCAGTTCAATAGAATGTCACTTAGTCATTAGATGTTTACCTTGTTTTTATTTGTCCTATATTTTGTATAGAGATACCCGGTGCTCTGGTGGATTTGTTGTGTGTGTATAGATCTCAATTGCTAAATGTACAACCTCAAACTCTCTGTACACTATGAAATCAGAGGAGGAAAATGATTCCCTTGACACTGTCATCAGACAAGCTGCAGAAGAGCCATCTATTTCTTTCTCAAGAGTTGGGGATAGCCCAGTCTCGTGGATTCAGCTACTTCATGCCTTAGACCAACAAGGTACTAGAAGACATGCAAAATTAAAAACAAACAGTAAATGTTGCTCATAGAAGAGAATTGAAGTGTTTATAAAAGGAAAATGAAATAAGATATAACTAGGTAACCATAATAACTTTTTCAAATAATGAAACCGCACCAAAACCGTTTAAAACCAAACCGAACCGAACTAAATGGTTTGGTTTCATTTCGATTTTAGCCTCAAAATCGCACCAAACCAAACCATAAAATCTTACTGTTTTGGTTTTGGTTTCACTTAAAACCGCACCAAATCAAACCGCGCACCCTGACCCAATATTCCCTCCTCTAAAAACACCAAAATTCATCCTTCACTTCGTCTTTCAAGCTCTCTCTTTCCGTTTTCCAAAAAAAAAAAAAAGCTCTCTCTTCCCAGCAAAATCTGGGTTTTTTCTTTCCGTTCTCAAAGAGGGGTTCAATGGAGGTAGAGTAGAAGCAAGCTCAAGTGATCGAGCACTTCGTGAAGCAAGCCTCTAGTCTCTAGGGGTCTTCTCTCATCAGCCTCATAGTCCAACTCACCTCCCATTCTTCTCTCTTCGCTTTCTCTGAGATTTTGGTGTTCGTGGCGGGAATTTCCGTGGGGAATGCTTCCTAGCCGATGAGCACACAGCTCCCCGAGAGGTTGGCGCCGGTTGATGCTTTCTGTCGGGCTTCTGCTTTATTGGCTGGCTTGCCAGGCAGAGCCTGTCGGGCAAGGCTTATCGGGCAAGGCTGAAAGAGAAGGACAGAGTTAACTTTGAAAGGTGCCTTTGTGAGGCCTTAAGTGTAGGCCTTGAGGCTCACGATCAAGATTAACTTTGAATTGCTCAGGCGTGCCACTACCATCTTCAGCACGGCAGATGTAGAACGGATGTTTGAGTTTTAATTATATATATATATTCGAGAGACTATGTTAGTTATTGACAGGTGCCTTTGTGGGGCCTTAGGTGTAGGCCTTGAAGCTTCCCATAAATAACTAACTTAGTACTCAAACACATAAGGTTCATTTTGTTGGTTATATGGGTCTTATAACCATCATACTTCTGATTACCTGAGCTCAAAGAGCAGAATGAATCCAAATAGGTGCCTTTGTGGGGCCTTGAATAGGCCTTGAGGCTTCCTATCAGAACCCCTTCTGTACTCAATGTTCTTGCCCGAGAAATAGGATGAATCCAAATAAGTGCTGTTGTGGGGCCTTGAATAGGCCTTGAGGCTTCCCATCAGAATTCATCCCGTACTCAAACGTTATATGGTCATCATAATATAACAGAAATAAAACTAAGTGGCAGGTCGATTACTTGCGCCCCAAGTAACTTCGGACTTCTTGTTTATCAAAGCTTGTCGTGGATGGGTTGATCGGATCATATTTATATATATTTTTACTTCGAATTCACTCGTCTTTTCTTGGTTAGTTTCTTATATTTTTGAGCTATTTACGTTATTTTTGTGTTTATAGGATCTGTTATGCAATATTACCTTTTATTGTCACATGATAATATTAATTTACATTTTATAAACAAGGTTTGTCCCTCTCTATGTCTATATGTTGAAAGACAAGCAAAAAAAAAAAATAATAAAAAGAAGCTGCCCAAGACAGCTAAGGGGAGAATTGAAAGAGGAATCCAAGGAGGGCAGCGGGAGATTAGGCAGACAAAGAAAACCTTTGCAGCTGGCGAGAGAAAGAGGAAATGAGAAGACTGCGACAAAGGGAATCCAAAGAAGAAAGCAGGATAATTAGAGGGGAGGAAATAAAAGGAAATCGGAGGTATGTAGAAGGGGGCGTCAAGGAAAAGAGGGAGCTGCCCTTTTGGGCAGCGTGAAAGTGAAGCTGAGGGGAGGGCAGAAAGGGTGACGCGGGTAGACTGACGGAAGGGGAAATAATATAGGAGGGCGCAGCAGTGTGCGGGGAGAGAAGAGAGAAGGAGGCGACTGACAGAGAGCAGTGACGAGCAGAGAGAGGTCAGAAGGCACGGGGAGAGAAGTGGGAGTCAGACGAAGGGAGATCAGCAGCAACACAGAGCAAAGTTTCACTCCATTTTTCTTGGTTTTATCTTCTCAAACCCATGTTTTACTTTTGTTTTAATTTGATAATAATTTGTAATTAAATTTATGTTGGTTAGAGGTTAATTCGAAACCATGAATATATTTGTAATATGAATTGATTACCTTCAGTTGTGATTTATAAGTTGTGAATTCAATTTACTTATCCGTTCGTATAAAAACTAATTTGTGTATGTTGGTTGAGAGTGCACGCTTAATTTACATGCATGAATTTGATGCTAGAATATAAGTGAATTTCACCTAATCGTTATGAACTTATTTTCACAAGTAGTAAAGGTTGCTAGTCACAATCACGTTAAGTAAATTCTTGGCAAGAGTATCATGCTTTTCATAGTTACGAATGCCTCGTCAATGCTTATAGCTTTCACAAAGTTTAATGATCTTTGATTGTATCTCTATTGTGCTTTTCACGTAGGGGACTTTTGAAGAATGTTTTGAATTGTTGTATGCGTTTTCCCGTCCAATTCAATAACTTAAGGAAAACTTGAAGATTAAAAAAGTGCTGTTCACGGTTAATCTGGAGTATTGAAATTCACAATTTATTAAAAGAACAACTGGAAATCATTTTGTATGCAAGTATAACATGTGTGGAGAAGAACCCTCTAGCTAGTCAGTCATTTATCATTTTACCTTAATTTTATGTTTTTGTCAATTCTGTAATTTAATTAAGTTTAATTTATTTTTCATCAAAACCAAACACCCATCCATTATTAAATTATATTATTTAGTTAGTTTTCTTTATTGTTAGTCTTTTAATTTAATTTCCGTCCATTTCAGTTCCTAGTGTTTAATTTAATTGTTTTCATTATTTTGAGTCATTTTAAGTGTGTTTCGAGTTATTAGAGTTTTTAGCCTAGTTTTGTGTCCTTGAGTCTTATTTAATATTTTTAAATTAATTTAGAATAGATTAGCAATCCCTCCTAATCCCCGGCCTAGAACGATACCCTACTTACATCTATACTACAATTGTCAAAAAGAGGGTTTAATTTGTGTGTCAAGTAATTTTCACATCAAATTTTGGCGCCGTTGCCGGGGATTAGCAACTTTGCTAATCCTTTTATTTTTGTTTTTGTTTATGTTTATATTGGTGTTTGTGTATTTTACTTTTGATTTTTGATTTATTTTTCTTTCTTTGATTTTAGGTTCAAATGGAGCCGAGGGAAATTTAAAGGAAAGATGCGTCCGGCTAAAGACGTTAAATCAAGCGCTTCTTGGGAGGCAACCCAAGCATTCAACGAAGGGAGACTTTGGAATCACTAACCCAATCAGCTTTGCATTCTTCCACCCTTATCTTTACTGCTTTCATTTTGTTTTGTTTAGTTAGTTGTGTTATTTGGTTGATTTCTGTGAGTTTGTGTTATTTAGTTTAAGTGTGGGGGAAGGTTAACCAAAGTCTCTTTACATTAATTTACATATAAAAAAAAAAAAAAATAATAAAAAAAAAAAAAAAAGATAAAATTTAAAATTAATGATAAAAAAAAAAAAAAATTAAAATTAAAATTTTACAATGATGTAAACTAATAGTATTCATTGGTCGGGTGGTGCTTCAGTAGTAGGCGGGGCTTTAGCAGTCGGCGGGGCCACAGAAGTAGGAGGCGGCAGAGGTTGATCAGTTGGAGCTTCACTACGCGGTGCCGCCCTAGAAGACGAAGGCAGATGCGGTTGGAACAAACCCACAAACCTCCGATGATCAAGTAAAATTTGACCATCGGTGTCCTGCATCTGGTCAATCTTCCTCTTCATACTGGTGGCATAGCTGTGTGCGAGCTTGTGCAATTCCTTATTCTCATGCTTGAGCCCTTTAATCTCTTGCTTGAGACTCTGTATTTCAGCCACCAAGGATTCAACGTGACGGGTTCGGGCATATAGGCGTTGGGCCATGTTGGATACGGAACTCGCACACTGCACGCTAAGAGCCAGAGACTCCTTCACAGCCAACTCATCAGACCGTCTAGCGAGCAGTCTGTTATCTCTGGGAGTGACAAGGTTTCGGGCCACCACCGCAGCGGTCATGTCATTTTTTATCACCGAATCCCCCACGGTAAGAGGACCGGTAGGGGATATGAAGGATGGGCGCCATATATTGTCTGGTGAAGGCGGAGCTGCCTCTTCACCAATGTTCAAGTCAAAACGACGATCGGAAGGGCCAGACATTTTTCAGAGGTGGTGAAGAAAGAAGAGAGTCGGAATGATCAAGATTAAACAAGTGCAAGAAGGGAGTGTTTACAGGAGGGTGCTCAAGTGTGTTGTGGAACAAGCTTAACGCCTCTATAAAAAGAAGAAATCGGAGAGGCGCTCCTCAGAGAAGCGTCCTCTCGCAAATCGAAGAGTTGGGGCTCCTTTCTCAAAAGCCGGATTCTTTTCTCAAAAGAGGCGTTTCATTTCTTAAAGGCTGGGCTTGCTCAGAAACCACGAGCCGAACCCCGGATTTCAAAAGATCAATTTGTCCAGACGTGTCGTCACTTGTCACACGTAAATTGCTTTGCGAAATTCTCGGGCAGTTTGTCGAAGCACCAATTCAGAAATCGAAGAGGGAAATTCAACAGTCAAAGACACGCTAGCTTTCTCAAAAGCTGGGCTTCAACCCACGGGCAAATCTTCTTTTCCAGATTTATCCGCACGTGTCACATGCTACCTCTACAATCGACGATGCTCAGAGCTCGAAGCGCCGATTCCAGATATCAATGAGGAATCTGCTTTGCGGAAATTACGGGCAGCTTTGTCAGAAAGCGCGTAATTTGTACTATTCATCCATCTACCGGCTGCCGACAATGAGTGAGAATAGTTTCGGTTGTGAAGACAAGTCCTATAAGTTTCTACCTTCGCTTTCCACAGCAAAGGCACACTCTCTCAGCACTTCTCTCTAAGCACTTCTTCATCTCTGAAAATGCATTCCCAAAGAATCCTCCTAAGTTACTCTGTGTTCCTCATTCCTTGGGATACTCCTGCGAACAACCCATTCAAAGCAAAAGTATTTCATATCATGAAGGTTGAAAGCAAGAGTATCTCATATCATGCTTTCTCCCTGTCCTTTCTCCAGCCAGCACCTGCTCTCGAGTACTCATCATCTTGTGCTTTCGCTTTGTTTCTCACTTATAAGGGAAGTGAAGATGATACCTCGAAGCATGTGGAGACAACGTGCTGATTCATCCTCAACTAAGGACAAGGAGAAAGAGAGCAAGAGGTGGGCACTTGGAAAGATTGAAGAAAGAAACAGACCAATACCTCTACCTCGTGCCTGCCCGCCGTACAGAAGAAACAAGCAGAGAAGAATGCAGCTTGCACAATCATCCCAGCGGAAGGAGTCCGAGCTGAGGAACTAGAGAAGCTGCCATATCTGCTTGGAGAACAAATAAGGAACTGCAACATTCCCAAAGAGCAAAGCTTCGCCGTACAATATCATCAAATCATCACTTGCAAGTAAAAAGCTAAGTGTCACCCTGTTCAAGAGGAAAGCTGTGGAAAGTCAACAAGCACGACCAATGATTACTTATTAGTTTTATTCATTATCGTTTATCGTAATTTTCAATTTTTCGTTTGCAATTTTTTTTTTAATTAATTTTCTTGCGTACTTAACTGAATTTTTCCTTTTCTTTGCAGGAACTTTTGGTTATTTCCACCCTTGAAGTTGATTGCAGAATTTTAGCTTGGGGGTCATCGCTTGATTTTACTGCAAATTAGGGAAGTTTTCAGTCCAATTGTTTTATTTTGTTTCTTATTATTTATTTATTTTATTTTATTTTTTTATTTGCATTATAGTGTTTTCTGACATTGGGGACAATGTCAAGTTTAAGTGTGGGGGTAGAAATCTCTAGAATTTCTATTGTTTCTATGTTTTTGCTTTTTGTTTTCTTAAAAAAAAAAAAAAAAAAAAAAAAAAAAATCGGAAAATTTAAAAAATCCAAAAATATTGTCTTGTTTCCCTTATTGTTTTGAATTAGATTTTTGTTAGTTTCCCGACCCAATGATATAATTGGATCAAGAACTTAGTTAACATGTATTTTGTGAAATTCCTAATTCTCTTGTTAGTTTTGTACATGTTTGACCATCTTTGAAAAACTAAATGCACATAGCCTTGTTGATGTGAAACTAAAGCATGACTTAAAGCTTCATATGTGAATTTAGTGACCATATATATCCTATGTGAGTTTTTGAGCCTATTGAAAGTGTGTGCATTTTTCATACACTCCTATTCTTTCATGTGTGATGAACTTATGTGAGATACATCTCTAGAACTTGCGTAACGATCTTTCGAAATGTTTGTCATTGATTGCATGAACTTGGAAATGATAGAGGCATTAGGTTTACCACTATGGCCCAAATAACCATGTTTCCCAAAGAAAAATGATATCATTAGATTGCCAATTTGAGCCGTCTTTGTTGAGCCTTTTATTTCTTATCACCAGATATGTCTACCCTTATACCTGAAACATTTTTCCTTACCCTTTCCAAGCAAGCTAGTGAGCAATGTGAGATTGTCTTATGAGAAATGTTTGTGAAATACTTTGAAGGTGTTTGGCAAAAGAATAAGTGTGGGGGTATTTCATGTTTGTATTAAAAAAAAAAAAAAAAAAAAAAAAAAAGAGAAGAAAAGAAAAGAAAAAGAAAGATTGTATACAAAGAAAATAAAAAGTTTTTAAAGTTTCAGTTTAAGGGTGTGGTTGGAGGTGCGAGAAGAATCGCGGGAAAGCTTGAGTTCTTATAAATCTAAACAAAAGAATTGCTTGCAATGTAGCTTGGAACTTGTATTTTCCTATTCTTCCGTTTCAATAACCCTATCCCTAAGCCTCATTACGTCCAATAAAAGTCCTCTTGATTTAAGTTTTGCAATTATGATTGTGGAGATGAGATCTTTATGCAAGCTTATGGTAGAAATTTCACATTTGATTCTTTGAGCGAAACACATTAAAACTAAACACATGTGTGATTGAGTGTATATCCCGTGAGAAGGTTGCTAGTTTGCATATGATGTTTTTAAAAACAAAAACTTGAAATTGCATTAGCATGGCTATCTCACACACTACACTTCAAGGATGATTTAAAGATTACTGCTAATATTTGAATTAGGAATTTGAACTTGGATTAACTTGTTTGGTGCTAGCTATGGTTCTTGATGATTTGTTTTCTTGAATGAAATTCTATGAGGGTCACATAGAGGGAAGCTAATGTCTTTCATGTTAGTACTTTTTCATGTTTTCTTTGTTTTGCTCGAGGACTAGCAAAAGTTAAGTGTGGGGGTATTTGATCGGATCATATTTATATATATTTTTACTTCGAATTCACTCGTCTTTTCTTGGTTAGTTTCTTATATTTTTGAGCTATTTACGTTATTTTTGTGTTTATAGGATCTGTTATGCAATATTACCTTTTATTGTCACATGATAATATTAATTTACATTTTATAAACAAGGTTTGTCCCTCTCTATGTCTATATGTTGAAAGACAAGCAAAAAAAAAAAATAATAAAAAGAAGCTGCCCAAGACAGCTAAGGGGAGAATTGAAAGAGGAATCCAAGGAGGGCAGCGGGAGATTAGGCAGACAAAGAAAACCTTTGCAGCTGGCGAGAGAAAGAGGAAATGAGAAGACTGCGACAAAGGGAATCCAAAGAAGAAAGCAGGATAATTAGAGGGGAGGAAATAAAAGGAAATCGGAGGTATGTAGAAGGGGGCGTCAAGGAAAAGAGGGAGCTGCCCTTTTGGGCAGCGTGAAAGTGAAGCTGAGGGGAGGGCAGAAAGGGTGACGCGGGTAGACTGACGGAAGGGGAAATAATATAGGAGGGCGCAGCAGTGTGCGGGGAGAGAAGAGAGAAGGAGGCGACTGACAGAGAGCAGTGACGAGCAGAGAGAGGTCAGAAGGCACGGGGAGAGAAGTGGGAGTCAGACGAAGGGAGATCAGCAGCAACACAGAGCAAAGTTTCACTCCATTTTTCTTGGTTTTATCTTCTCAAACCCATGTTTTACTTTTGTTTTAATTTGATAATAATTTGTAATTAAATTTATGTTGGTTAGAGGTTAATTCGAAACCATGAATATATTTGTAATATGAATTGATTACCTTCAGTTGTGATTTATAAGCTGTGAATTCAATTTACTTATCCGTTCGTATAAAAACTAATTTGTGTATGTTGGTTGAGAGTGCACGCTTAATTTACATGCATGAATTTGATGCTAGAATATAAGTGAATTTCACCTAATCGTTATGAACTTATTTTCACAAGTAGTAAAGGTTGCTAGTCACAATCACGTTAAGTAAATTCTTGGCAAGAGTATCATGCTTTTCATAGTTACGAATGCCTCGTCAATGCTTATAGCTTTCACAAAGTTTAATGATCTTTGATTGTATCTCTATTGTGCTTTTCACGTAGGGGACTTTTGAAGAATGTTTTGAATTGTTGTATGCGTTTTCCCGTCCAATTCAATAACTTAAGGAAAACTTGAAGATTAAAAAAGTGCTGTTCACGGTTAATCTGGAGTATTGAAATTCACAATTTATTAAAAGAACAACTGGAAATCATTTTGTATGCAAGTATAACATGTGTGGAGAAGAACCCTCTAGCTAGTCAGTCATTTATCATTTTACCTTAATTTTATGTTTTTGTCAATTCTGTAATTTAATTAAGTTTAATTTATTTTTCATCAAAACCAAACACCCATCCATTATTAAATTATATTATTTAGTTAGTTTTCTTTATTGTTAGTCTTTTAATTTAATTTCCGTCCATTTCAGTTCCTAGTGTTTAATTTAATTGTTTTCATTATTTTGAGTCATTTTAAGTGTGTTTCGAGTTATTAGAGTTTTTAGCCTAGTTTTGTGTCCTTGAGTCTTATTTAATATTTTTAAATTAATTTAGAATAGATTAGCAATCCCTCCTAATCCCCGGCCTAGAACGATACCCTACTTACATCTATACTACAATTGTCAAAAAGAGGGTTTAATTTGTGTGTCAAGTAATTTTCACATCATGGGTTAAGTCCACATCAGGTTCTTTTTTATGCCTTGAGGCCAAGGACTTTTTAGGGTGATCAAATCTTATATGCCCGAGGGCTAGGAACTTAGATCTGGCTTGAATTGTGAAGACATATTCAAATCGGATTCAAGCGCTGAGAGAGTCTTTTAATAGCCATATTACTAGAAATAACTTGAATACAACTTGAAGTATACAACATATTACTAGGCTAATGAATGAAAAGATAAAAAACAAAGAAGGTCGGGCAAGGTTTAACCTTGTCGGGCAAGGCTGATCGTCTTGCAACTTCTTATCTTTGTGGGTTAACAGAAGGTTTGAAAGCTTAGAAAAAGGGTTGGGAAGTGAGTTTGCAGAAAGAAAATTGATACTACAGCAGGCGTTTGCACAGGGTAGCAGAGCTATTACAAAGGGTTTATCCAGAAAGGGATGAAGGCTTGGGCTGACTACAGCTTCGTTTTGAAGGCAAATCTGGCTTTGAGCAGAGTTTGTACTTTTGTTTGTTTGTTTGAGTGTCTTTGATTCTGACTTCTCTTTCTCCTTTTATAGCCACCTTGGCTTGGCCTCCTGTAGCAATAATCTTGCCCGAATGCAGTTTGAAGGATAGTGACTCATCAGCTATTTACTTGTACTGCCATCATAAAGTACTTTTGGGCTGATTAGCTGGCTGGTCTATACCACTTGGCCTTTGGGTAGGTGAGCAAGTGGTGCAAATGATCTGCACCTAGTCGAGAAAGGCCCTTTCTGCTTTCTAGGTCTGGGCTGAGCTTCGGGCTTTTCCTTCTTTTTTTGCGCCAACTCCCTTCTAAGCCCAAAGTTTAAGTTTCAACCCAAACAATGCCCCCTTCAATCAATATTCAGACTGGAATTCCAGGCGCCAATATTGATTGAATATCCGCATGCTTGTATACCCGCTCTTGGAACTTGTGTTTTTCTGGACAGGAGGCCTACGACCATGCGTCTCTTGCTCTTCTCATGACCTTTGGGTTACCCTCTGAGGTTTCTATAAATTCAAGTTTGATTTTACCTTTTGCTCAGTCAACCAAATTCTTTCAACCTTCGCTTCAATTAACCCTGAGTATTTTTGCCTTCTTAGTTTTCTCCCCAAGACTGAGAAATTAGCTCTTTAAGATTCAAATGGGGTTTCCTAAAAATTCCTTTTCATGAGAAAAAGAGTTTTCATCAAATAACCACTATCCCCAACACCCTTGGTCAGGCACCCCGCTATCTCCAACACCCTTGGTCAGGTGGTGCTCCCATGTAGACTTCTCTTCCTGCTCGTCACCATGATAAGTCAGGCTTCACCATCATATATGGTGATGACTCTGCCTGAGGATCCTCTACCAGGCGCGTCTTGGCTGCACAGCCTGATCACCTGACCAGATTCATCCATGAAGATACCAGAAAACCAGCTGAGACGTCACTGCACCTGGAAGGAGTCGTACGTAGTACATCGGGATTGAATTGAATTTGTTGTAAACTTCACCAGTTTGTCGAAAATGAAATAAACAATATCTTAACAATCTTGTGTCTTTTTGTCTTCTTGAATGACTGATGAATATACACTATACTTTAGCATCTCGAAACCAGTACCTTTTCAAGAATTTAACATGAATATACACTTTACTTTGCATCCTCCTCGATGTAACAATCCCTAACATCCCATAATGTAGGACAATACCTTTTCAAGAATTTAACATTAATGGGATGTTTCTGCCAATTCCCTTCGAGGTCCGCCAAGTAATATCCCCCTTTGTCTAATACTTGACTAACTATGAAAGGACCTTCCCACGTCGGGCTCCACTTTCCAAAACCCCTAAGCTGAGCTCTTAGAGGAAGAACTGTCTTCCACACCATATCTCCTTCCTTGTAAGATTTTGCTTTCATCCTTTTGTTATACGTTCGGGCAACAGCTCTCTTTCCTTCCTGAATCTAGTTCAGAGCTTCAATTCGGGCTACATCTAAGTCTTCAATCCCTTGACACATGGCTTCGATGTATTCTTTGCTGTGTAATCCAAACTGATTTTGAATTCTGACAGAACTCACATTGATCTCCATGGGAAGCACTGCATCTTGCGCGAAGGTTAGAGCATAAGGAGTTGTCCCTGTACCTGCCCTCTTGGAAGTTCTGTATGCCCACAAAGTATTCCCCAGCTTTTCATGCCATTTTTCCGGACTATCTATCACCATTCTTTTGATAATGTTTACCAAAATCTTGTTGCTGGATTCATCATGGCCATTTGACTGCGGGTAGTAAGGACTGGATCGGATCATCTTTATTTTGTATTTGCTTGCAAATTCTTCAATTTCTTTTGAAATAAAAGATGGCCCTCAATCCGTCACTATGGTTTTGGGCACCCCAAATCTATGTAGAATCTTGGTCTCAATAAAATTTTTGATCGCAGCTGAGGTTATGGTTTTTACCGCCGAGGCCTCCACCCATTTGGTAAAGTAATCCGTTGCTACAATGATAAAAGTGTGCCCCTTGCTAGAAGACGTGTAAATCTGCCCGATGAAGTCCATTGCCCATCCTCTGAAGGGCCAGGGCTTGACTACTGGATTTAAAGGCACAAAGGGTATATGTTGGAGAGGACCGTGCCTTTGACATTTCTCACACCCTCGGGCATAGGACTTGCAATCTTTTTCCATGTTGGGCAAAAAATAACCATATCGCCTAAGTAACCACCTCATCTTTGTCCCCGCCTGATGTGCTCCACATACTCCTTCATGTACTTTGACCATCACTCTCATGGACTCCTCTTGGCCTAAGCATTTCAATAATAACTCGTCTGGAGTCTTCCTTAGTAGGTCTTTCGCCCATAAGACATACTTAGTTGCTTGTTGTCTATTCTTCTTGCTGGTGGGTGAAGAGGGATCTTTCAAATGATGTATGATGGGCGATTTCCAATCTTCTATCTCAGTTTCCTGAACCATTACATCCAGGCTGAATCCCCTTTCCAGGATAGAAGGAAGATTTCTCCTTTGAATCTCGGCATCCAACCCATATCTTCTTTCCTGTATTGGCATGCCTGAGGCTAATTGCACCATCTCATTAGTTGCTAGGTTGGCTCCCCTAGGAACATAACTCACCGATATATTAGAATCCCAATAAATCAACAATTGTGTGGCCGCCAAATAGTATCCGGCCATGGTGATATGTCTGCACTTGAACTCCCCATTTAGCTGGTTTATTACCAATTTTGAATCACTAAACACCTCAACTTCCATTGCCTCCAGATCTATCAAGATTTCCAAACCAATTATTAAGGCCTCATATTCTGCCCGATTGTTGGTATTCCCTTGATAATCCAAGAGAAATGAGTAATAATGATAAATCCCTTGAGGGTTGATAATCACAATCCCAGCTCCTGAAGCCTTCTGAGTATAAGAACCATCGAAATACAACTTCCAAGGAGTAATCCATAAACCAGCCACTCTTCTTATCTCCTACTGAATCCACTCCTCTTTGCCCGAGATCCCTTTGCTTGGCGGGATCCAAACATTAGTAACTTCCAGGGTTCCTGGTATATTGATTATCTCATCTCGAGATTCTTGATGCTCCGCCAAGAAGTCAGCAATTGCTTGGCCTTTTACTGCCTTTTGGGGGACATACTGGAAGCTGAATTCTGATAATGCTAGAATCCACTTCCCAATCATTCCTGTTAACATTGGCTTTGACAACATGTACTTTATCACATCTGTCTTGGCGATGATGTGCACGTGACAAGGTAACATGTAATGCCTCAGCTTATTGGCAGTAAAATACAGAGCTAAGCACAATCTCTCTACTGGGGAATACCTTGTTTCTACCTCGGTCAAAATTCTACTGAGGTAGTACACTGCTTGCTCTTTCCCGCCTTCATTATTCTGAGCCAGCAAACTCCCAATTGATTTATCTGAAGCGGAGATATATCGCTTTAAGGGTTTTCCCCTCTGAGGTGGTACCAATACTGGCAGGGAAGTCAAATAAGCTTTGATACCATCGAAAGCCTCTTGGTGCGGTGGTCCCTACTCGAAATTCTCCTTATCCTTCAGTCTTAACAAAGGAGTCAGCAGCTGAATCTTACCCACTAGATTAGCAATGAATATTCTTAAGAAATTAATTTTGCCCAGCAGCCTCTGAAGTTGTACTTTGTTGGTGGGTGAAGGCGACTCCATTATTGCCCGAGCTTTATTTTTGTCCACTTCTACCCCTATTTGATGAACCAGGAATCCCAAGAAATTGCCCGCTTTCACTCCAAACGCACACTTCTTTGGATTCATCTTCAATTTGTGGATCCTTATTCTTGTTAATGCCTGCCTGAGGTCTATCAGATGTTGTTCTTCCGTCTTGGATTTCACCACAATGTCATCAATATACACCTCCATATTATGGCCAATCAGATCATGAAAAATGGCATTCATCGCCCTTTGGTAGGTTGCACCAGCATTCTTGAGCTCGAAGGGCATGACCAGATATTCATATGCCCCCACATGCCCAGGGCACCTAAAAGCTGTTTTATGTATATCCTCCGGGGCCATCTTTATCTGATTATACCCGGCATTTCCATCCATAAAAGATAAGACTTTGTGTTTTGCTACTGCATCTATGGATAGATCTGCCATGGGCATGTGATACTCATCTTTAGGTGTAGCACCATTAATATTTCTGTAGTCAACACAACATCGTACCGCTTTTGTTACGGCTTTTAAAACGGGTACAATGTTGGCTAACCATTCCACATATTTGGCTGGCCTGATAAATCCAGCTTTTACGAGCCTCTCAATCTCTTTTTTGACCTTCTCTTCTATCTCATTTGACATCCTTCGTGGTGCCTGCTTAACCGACTTATATCCTTCCTTGATGGGCATTCTGTGTTCCACCAAGGTTGCATCTAAACCCGGCATCTCAGTGTAATGCCAAGCAAAACAATCTCTGAATTCTTGCAAGAGACAGATAATTTGTGCCCGATCCTTACTCTCCAATAAACCACTGATTTGTATTGGTCTTGGGTCCTCCTTTGTTCCTAGCTTAATAACTTCCAGAGGATATTGGACCTTTGGTGGTGGCTTATCAGGTTCTGCACACAAAAATTCGACTAGCTCTAGGCTCTCGGGCAAGTTATCTGGCTCATCTAGGTCATATATACACTCGGCCATTTAAATGGCCCTTTCCAATTCTTCTTGATAAGATTCCTCGTTGCTTTCATCCTGGCTGGTTGAAGCTCCCCCCTGCCATTCCTGCTCTTCTCTGTCTAAGAGCTCATTTTCTTGTCTTCTTCTTTTCCCATACACCAACAGTCGTTTAATCAGGGATCTGACTACCATTACCTGATCTTTCCTTTTTTGTTCTATCATTGATGGTGTAGGGGTGTTGGGATGATATAAGGTCTGTCCCACTCTTCTCTAGTAAGGAGCATCCCTTGTTTTAGGAGCTTTTGGGCCGTCACCTTGGTAGGGCGACCATTCTCATCTGCTCCAAAACACTTCAAGATTCCTATGTTGGGATTGTAGAAACTTGCTTCCGCTCTATTGGCTGTGGGAAGAAATGGCCGTGATTCGGCCTCTACCATATCCCAAAAGCCTGGCCCTTCTGCGCTTGCCTCATGATACACAGCCACTTGTTGATGTAGGGTGGAGGGTACAGCAAGACTTTGGTGGATCCAATCTCTTCCAAGTAAGGCTCCATAGGTGGAGGTGCAGTCCACCACAAAGGACGCCAGCATGATCTGTTTAGACCCCAGATCTACTTCCAAAGGTAATATCCCAAGAGTCTTGGTGATAGCGCCTGAGAAACTAGAAACTGTGAGGTCTGTAGGAATAAGATCTTCTGTGCCTCTCCCCAACTTTTTCATCTGCTTGGCTGGTAATACATTAACAGCTACCCCTCCATCAATCAAAATCCTTTTGAAGGGCATTTCCTCCAAATGAGCTGTTACATATATGGGCTTTAGATGATTGGCAAGTGAAATGTTCGGGCGACTGAACACCATTTTGTCTGTGTAGATCCTTAAAGGACCCTCTTCGGATGCTTCAGATGATGCAGCTTTTTCCGACTCTCATTCTTCTGCTATCTCCATATTAACATGAGCCATCATTGGCTCAGTTGTTACATAATCTCCTTCCATGGCTGCGGGCTGATTAGGTTGGGCAAAAAACATAGCAGATAGTACATACGCCATGTTTATATGAAAGTTGCTAGGCTCTGGCAGTTCCTATTTTTTGCTCCTAATTTGGTCCATGAACTTATCCAACCACGCCATAGCATCTCGTGAAAGCAATGGTTCTGGTGCCCCCTCTAGCTGATTCACACTTGAACATGGTGTTTGTTTTGGAACTTCCCCGAAGGGATCTTCTAATGATAGAGAAGGTTGTTTTTTTCTCAGGGGAGACAGTTCCAAAGCACATAGGCTGCTCTACCTTCCATCCGAGAGTCGGCACCATAACCATATCTTCTTGAGCTCTCCTCAAGATTCTTTATTTCCCAGGGTGTAGGCTTTGTGGCACATGATTTCCTTCGCCTTCAATCTTGCTGTTAGCCTTTTCCACCTCCTTCTTACTTCTCCAGCGGAGCTGACTGCTCCCCCCAGATGACGTTTTCTCTAACTTTTAATTTTTGGAAGCTTCCGACGTCGCTGGGGTTTTCAAGGAATTCATGTAGGCTTTGTGTTACCTCTGAACCCTTCTGACCATGGAGGCACCCATTTGCTTAACGGGCTGTCCATTCTTCCCAACCACATACCATTTTCGCCCGAGGCGGGCAGGATTATCTTTTGTGACGGGGTTTGTTATCCTGTCATTCCTCCTGACCTCTCTTCCCATATGGCCGTACTGAGAATGCCCTACACTTCTCTCTTTTGGCTTCTTGGCATCTTTATCCTCTGCCTCCTCAGAAACTTCATGGTTACGAAATATTTCTGATAAAGCCCTTGGTTGGGAATCGCCTCCTAGCCGCTGAAAGACACTTCGGGAGGTATCCCTTCCTGCAGTCCGTCGAGCTTTCTCTTGTGCCTCTTTTCTCTTTTGTTCTTCATTTCTCCTGATCAGTTCATGATCTATGAGGGCTCCCGTGGGCGGTATCTCGAGTTCACACTCGCATTGGCACTTACTGCACAACACCTTTCCTTTGAATATGGCAGCTTTTGGATATTCAGGCAAGTTAACCCCCCCTTTATGGGTTTGTCAACCAGTCTTCTTTCTTCTTCTCTTGTGACCTTCTCTTTTCCCTTCTCCGCCCAGGCCATACTGATCATATTTATAGGGGTATCTGAGAAGGGATCCGTATGTTTATCCGTCACCGCAGCTTCTTCTAGTTGATTGGTTTTAAGCCCCCTCTTCTCCCTATCATCTTTCTCCCCAAGATGAGGTAAAGACATAGGGATAGGTGGTCTTAGAACCGGGTCATCTTCTTTTCTGGAGCCTGCACAAGCGTTCTTCAGTCTTTGTAGTATGTGCAACAAAGCAGTTTGGAAATCTTCTGATCCTTTTGACATATTGCTTTGATCAAAGAATCCCACCGGGCGTGCCAAAACTATGTTCGTGGCGGGAATTTCCGTGGGGAATGCTTCATGGCCGACGAGCACACAGCTCCCCGAGAGGTTGGCGCCGGTTGATGCTTTATATCGGGCTTCTACTTTACTAGCGGGCTTGTCGGGCAAAGCCTGTCGGGCAAGGCTTGTCGGGCAAGACTGAAAGAGAAGGACAGAGTTAACTTTGAAAGGTGCCTTTATGAGGCCTTAAGTGTAGGCCTTGAGGCTCACGATCAAGATTAACTTTGAATTGCTCAGGCGTGCCACTACCATCTTCAGCATGGCAGATGTAGAACGGATGTTTGAGTTTTAATTATATATATATATTCGAGAGACTATGTTAGTTATTGACAGGTGCCTTTGTGGGGCCTTAGGTGTAGGCCTTGAGGCTTCCCATAAATAACTAACTTAATACTCAAACACTTAAGGTTCCTTTTGTTAGTTATATGGGTCTTATAACCATCATACTTCTGATTACTTGAGCTCAAAGAGTAGAATGAATCCAAATAGGTGCCTTTGTGAGGCCTTGAATAGGCCTTGAGGCTTCCTATCAGAACCTCTTCTGTACTCAATGTTCTTGCCCGAGAAATAGGATGAATCCAAATAGGTGCCTTTGTGGGGCCTTGAATAGGCCTTGAGGCTTCCCATCAGAATTCATCCCGTACTCAAACGTTATATGGTCATCATAATATAACAGAAATAAAACTAAGTGGCAGGTCGATTACTTGCGCCCCAAGTAACTTCGGACTTCTTGTTTATCAAAGCTTGTCGTGGATGGGTTAAGTCCACATCAGGTTCTTTTTTATGCCTTGAGGCCAAGGACTTTTTAGGGTGATCAAATCTTATATGCCCGAGGGCTAGGAACTTAGATCTGGCTTGCACTGTGAAGACATATTCAAATCAGATTCAAGCGCTGAGAGAGTCTTTTAATAGCCATATTACTAGAAATAACTTGGATACAACTTGAAGTATACAACATATTGCTAGGCTAATGAATGAAAAGACAAAAAACAAAGAAGGTCGGGCAAGGTTTAACCTTGTCGGGCAAGGCTGATCGTCTTGCAACTTCCTATCTTTGTGGGTTAACAGAAGGTTTGAAAGCTTAGAAAAGGGGTTGGGAAGTGAGTTTGCAGAAAGAAAATCAATACTACAGTAGGCGTTTGCACAGGGTAGCAGAGCTATTTGTGAACACGAAATTTTCCTGAAACGAAAGAGACAAGAACAACGTGCACAAAATAATATTTGTGTTTTTGATTTTTGGGGTTACAATATCTCTTAACTTGATCCTCTGATTCGATCTCCGTAAGGTGTGTATTTGTGGATGTTTCGTTGATCCAAGGGCCGTCGAGGCTTGATTTTGGATGAACTGTTGGAAGTTTCTTCAATGGCCGTGGGCTTGATCTTTGAAGGTGGATTTTAGCGAATCTTCAAGGAGCCGTTGGGGCTTGATCTTGAGGATGAATGTTTCTTCAAGGGCCGTTGAGGCTTGATCTTGAATAACGGTGATGAACGGGTCTTCAAGGGGCTTTTGGGCTTGATCTTTGAAGAACAGTGATGAACGGATGATGAACGATGAACACTTTCTTCAAGGGCCGTCGGGGCTTGATCTTGAATTAGTGGAAGTTCTTCAAGGGCCTTTGGGGCTTGATCTTGAAGGTGGATGATTGTTGATCCGAGGGCCGTCGGGGCTTGATCTTGGAAGAACGATGAACGAAGAACGAAGAAGGCTTTCTTGATTCTTCGGGATGAACGGATGATGAACAATGAACACTTTCTTCAAGGGTCGTCGGGGCTTGATCTTGAATTGGTGGAAGTTCTTCAAGGGCCTTTGGGGCTTGATCTTGAAGGTGGATGATTGTTGATCCAAGGGCCGTCGGGGCTTGATCTTGGGATGAATAGTTGTGTGGATTTATTGATGTTGTTGATCCAAAGGGCCGTTGGGGCTTGATCTTAGGATGAACAGTTGTGTGGATTTGTTGATGTTGTTGATCCAAAAGGTCGTTGGGGCTTGATCTTAGGATGAACAGTTATGTGGATTTGGTGATGTTGTTGATCAGTTATGTGGATTTGGTGATGTTGTTGATCAGTTATGTGGATTTGGTGATGTTGTTGATCCAAAGGGCCGTTGGGGCTTGATCTTAGGATGAACAGTTATGTGGATTTGGTGATGTTGTTGATCAGTTATGTGGATTTGGTGATGTTGTTGATCCAAAGGGCCGTTGAGGCTTGATCTTAGGATGAACAGTTGTGTGGATTTGTTGATGTTGTTGATCCAAAGGGCCGTTGGGGCTTGATCTTAGGATGAACAGTTATGTGGATTTGGTGATGTTGTTGATCCAAAAGGGCCGTCGGGCCTTGATCTTAGGATGAACAGTTGTGTGGATTTGTTGAACACTTTCTTCAAGGGTCGTCGAGGCTTGATCTTGAATTGGTGGAAGTTTTTCAAGGGCCGTTGGGGCTTGATCTTGAAGGAGGATTTGACGAAGAACGAAGAGGGCTTTCTTGATCCTTCGGGATTTGCTTGAATTTGGGAGGTTGGATGCTTGAAAGCTTTAGAGTTTCAAAGCTTCAAGGATTTTGGATGTGTGGGGAGTATTCTCTTCCATTTTGGGAGTAGAGAAATGTATTTGTGAATTCGTTCATGATACCTTGATGTAGAAGCCTATTTATAGGCTTTGAGAATGAATCACCACCACAAAATATTTTTTTTCTTTTCCAAGCACCATTGCCTAATTTCCCACATAATACAATTTTAAACTTGAAGTGGTAATTTTATGGCCTAATTTTCCACTTAATATCATTTTAAACTTGATATGTGCATGCTTTGTCATTTCCCAAAATGAGAAGAAAACCTTGTTTTGATCTTCAATTGATTGAAATGTGCTTGCCTTGTCATTGCCCAAAATTAGAAGAAAAACTTGTGTAATCCTCCAAGGGTATTTCTTTTTATTTTGTTGAGTCACACACCATGTGTACAATTTGTATGACACGTGGCATATGCCATGTATGCCTTGACACGTCAAAATTTTAATGCGTTGGTGAACATTTATTTTACCGCAATTTCGATGTCTACACTATTACAAAGGGTTTGTCCCGAAAGGGATGAAGGCTTGGGCTGACTACAGCTTCGTTTTGAAGGAAAATCTGGCTTTGAGCAGAGTTTGTGCTTTTGTTTGTTTGTTTGAGTGTCTTTGATTCTGACTTCTCTTTCTCCTTTTATAGCCACCTTGGCTTGGCCTCCTGTAGCAATAATCTTGCCCGAATGCAGTTCGAAGGATAGTGACTCATCAGCTATTTACTTGTACTGCCATCATAAAGTACTTTTGGGCTGATTAGCTGGCTGGTCTATACCACTTGGCCATTTGGTAGGTGAGCAAGTGGTGCAAATGATCAGCACCTAGTTGGGAAAGGCCCTTTCTGCTTTCTAGGTCTGGACTGAGCTTCGAGCTTTTCCTTCTCTTTTTGGGCCAACTCCCTTCTAAGTCCAAAGTTTAAGTTTCAACCCAAACATTTGGCTTTCCCCAATGTGCTCGAGGTCACTCTCTTTGCTTTCATGTTGTTGCTTGCCTGAATGCAATTTGGGTTTTGTTTAAAATTTGTGCTTTTTGGTTAAGTGCTTTTGGATTCTGCTAGTCCCATGCTTTAGAGCTTTTGGGTATCCTTTAGATTTTCTAGTATTTGTTGATTTTGTAGGTAATTAGTGTTCTCGTTTGGGTTTTATGCAAGGTTGTAAATTTGGGTTTGATTTAGTATGTGATCCCAATATTAGAAACTAGAAAGTGGTTTTTAATATCAAATTAGAATGAGTTCCAATATAATTTGTGTTTTATGTCAATATAGAAAATTGAAGGCGTTTTGAGAAACTTAAAACAAAAGGAATGTTAATCATATATCTGATATGCATATTTGGTTAAAATATGGATACCCATTAGGTGCCAAAGAGATCACTTACTTAGTATTAATCCCGCATTGAAATTGGATTCTAGTAGATGGTGTCTTTGATGAGCTAATTGAATTTGTGCTTTCTTTAGTATTGACTAACAATCCAATAAAATTTCTTTTATGTTTCGTGTTATTGATATAACTTTGTTTACTGGAATTGCGAAAGGTGAAATAAGGGGCAAAGCATGCCGTCCCATTTTATTTTCTTTCTTTATTAGTGTAGTTAAGTTTTACTCTTGGTTCTCGATTTGACTATCAAATCACCATTCCTTGATTTTCTTAATTGACATTGTTTGATTCTTGACCATATTATGTTTCTATTCTTGTAAATTAATTTCAATGCAGCTTCAAGGAACTGGACATGCTGTATACATTGATCTGCTTCGCCTCTTTGCTCATGGAACATGGAGCGACTATAAGAGTAAGAAACTTTCTGCACAAACTCCTTTGCACCACCTGAGGGGATACATTATATACTTTTATTTGTCCTTCAATTAAATTAACATTTTTCATTTTGCCAACTAGTTAAATAAGGATGTTTTTCGGTGTTTGAAAACATTAGATGTTTGGTATTGGATACCAAAGGTTTTACAGTTTTCTGGAGTCTTGAAACTATCAAGGATTCATCTAGTCATAGTTTAAAATAGAAGGTGATCAGTGATTGAAGATAGTTGAGGTTCAACCATAAAACCAATTAGCAATATAGGGAGTAGCTTGATTACATATAAGCACTTGCAAGGTCCCTCCTTTCCCCGATGTAGGATTCACACTCTGAACGAACCCCCTTACGTGTGGCTAAGTTTCAAGCCTAGCACGTGGACAACAAAAATCGAGTGAGGCGGAGCACGTGTGGCGGTTGGGCTTTACACGAGAGACAATATGCTCTGATATCATGAAGAAAGTTTAGGTTTCACCATAAAACCAATTGGCAATATGAGTAGTAGCCTATTACTTATAAGAACATACAAGGTTCCTTCTTTCCCTGATATGGGGTTCATACTCCTAACAAATTGGTTGCGTGGATGTGGTGGAATTCTTCTTTTGGAGTGCCTACACTAGTTTTTTTTTTTTTTTTTTTTTTTTTTTTTTTTTTTTTTGTGGGGGTAATAATATATTCAAGAAAAAAGAATTGAAATTTGGGAACTTTAACGAAAAGCTCCTGGTACTGTTCACTTTAACGAAAAACCACATTTTTACACTAAAAAGTCAATCCTAGTACTATTCACTTTACCCTTTATTTTGTCTTTATCATTAAAACTCAAAGTTTTCAAACCCTTTTCATTAGTTTTCCTTTGAAATTTGTATTTATTATAAGATGTCTGAGTCCTGAAGATTAGCACCATTACCAGTCATGTGGTGGGTTGAGCCGGTGTCTATGTACCATGTGGGATCATAGTATTTGTGTGGAGTAGGAAGGACACTCGCAATGAAGGCTTGAAAACCTGCACAAGGAGCCATGTTAAGATGGTGGGGGCAGGCTGTGAAATGGTTGCCGGGAGAGTTGTAGTGGGTGCACCAAAAAGCTGGTGGTGCACTAAGAACCCCTGGAGCCACATTAGGTTGAGGACCCCAATTATTAGCCTGCTGATAATTGCCACGTCCACGCGACCACGTCAACAACGAAAACCACCTTGACCCCGACCCAAACCACCATGGCAGGTGCTTGCTGCTACTACGGCTGGGGAACATACTGCTGTTGCTGCTGATGCTGGATGGGCATGAGCAGTAGACAACAAAAGACATGGTAGATTCAGAGAGGGTGGAAACCAATTTGCTATAGACAAGTTGATCAACCTTGAACAATTGAAGATGCTTATTAGGTTGGGCAGGGGCATCGCCAGAAGCAGGCAGACGAGCAGCAGGCGCAGGAAACGAACTGTCGATGTACTTAAATAAATCATGTCCAATGCGAAACAGGCATATCTGAAAAGCCCTGGTAAGAAAATTGGTCACTGTAAGCTTCAGAAAGTGTGCCAGAATGTTCCACCATAAAACCAATTGACAATATGAGAAATAGTCCAATTACTTATAAGCACATGCGAGGTCCCTTTTCCCGATGTGGGATTCATACTCTCAACTGTGATTGGTATGTTTTGGTATGTTCTGGTTGCATATGCTGTGAAAAGTGTCATAGTTCTGGAAATGAAGGGTAACATTGATACATTTTCCCCTGGCAGGTTTGATATAAACCTAAACAATTGTAGAGCCTTGTCCCACCTATTCATGCTTATCCATTTTATCCGACCAGGGCTTATTTATTATATTAGTAGGATGCTGTTATATATTTTTTAATTATCCCCACCCATGTTGTTTTTTGTCCTTACTTTAATACTACACTAAATGCTGATAAGACACTACTTTGAACTGGTTCATCCATTAATCGTATTTGAAATGTCCAAACTCTAGGAGCCTGTTCTATTTCATTTTTCCCCAAGCTAATTGTGTATGTGGTCAGACGGAGAAGTTACCTTTTTGCGTTGGTAATGGATGAGTTAACAAGAGTTAATTTACAAGATGATATTCCTTGGTGTATGCTTTTTGCAGACGATATAGTGTTGATAGATGAAACTCAGGAATGGGTAAATGTGAAGCTTAACCTTTGGAGAGAAGTGTTGGAATCTAAAGGTCTTCGCCTAAGCCGATCAAAGACAGAATATATGGAATGCAAGTTCAGTGCAAATGGAGGCCAAAATGAGTTAGGGGTGAGGCATCGCTTTCTCAACTTCGAGAGCCAGATCTCCTTAGATAAAGCTTGTCTGTAATCTTCATACACAACATCAGCTTTCCAGATACCACAGACCACTTTTTCAAAGTGCTCTGATAGAGTTAAAACACGTGAAGCGGACAGCTCCCACTACAGTGCTATGACCAAGAAGGGTAAAGGAATAGCATTACTACTTGTTGTTAGAGAGACTCCTATATATGTCGACCTCCATCCTCAACGAACAGGCAGACTTGCAAAAATGCTCAACCCTTCCTCATATCTGAGAGGGCACTCCCAACGAAGCCTCTCGAAATACTCAGCTTTCTTTCCGCTCGATAATATCTCTGCGAACAAGCTACACCAGAGCAAGAATATCTCATATCATCAGGGTTAAAAGCAAGAGTATCCCATATCATGCTTTTTCCCTGTCTTTTCCTTTGGCCTTGTCTTACCTGCAAGATAAGGAGAAAGAGAGCAATCAGTCAGCACTTGGAATCAAGCTTCCAGTCAGGAACTGACTGCCTAGAACCCTTTACCTGATTACTTACCTGGCATTGCTCTCGAGTACTCATCTTCAACATCTTATGCTTTCAGAGAAGATACCACATCTGCCCGAGGAACAGATAGGGCCAATGAGAAGGATACAAGGAAGCATGTGGAGACAAGCGTAACAGAACACGTGCCGATACTTCCACTACCTTGTCAACAGCAAAAGTATCCCATATCAGCAGGGTCGAACGTACTCTAGATTTGATGGACTTGTTTTGACCCTCAAATTCTTCAGTCGGCCTTATACTCTGGAGGTAACCAGAAAACCCTCCAACCCAGTTCAAGAATAAGCCTGTGGAAAGTTACTTCTTCAAAAGCAAAAGTATCTCATATCATCTCTTTTCCTTTTCTTCTCTTTCTGCTTGATGCTGCCTGCAAGATAAGGAGAATGAGAACAATCAGCCGGAACTCAAAATCAAACTTCTGATCTTGGACTGATTGCTTGGAGCTCTGATTGCTTACCTTGTCTGTCACCTCTTTCAGCAGATCTCCTAGCTCGGCGACTTGGGGGACTCCTACTACATGGTTTGTATCGCGCTTGACCACGCCTGAAACTACAAGTAAGCTTCAAGTGAAATTGATACATTACCTTGTGCATCTCCACCAGTTAAAGATACCACCCCTGGACGGAGGAAGAGTACTTCCAGAGAAAGATGCCACATCTACCTATGAGACAGATAAGGCAAGTGAAGACGACACCACACTTCGGTACTTAGAAGTTTCGTGATTACTCAGTGGCTTGGATCTTGCAAGTTCGCAATCGAGGAGCTTCCCCTCCAACCAGGAGGCCAATCACAGAGAGACACGTGTCGACATCAGAAGACAATTATAGCGCGACACGTGTCAACATCGGAAGCCAATCACAACACGACACGTGTCAATGTCAGAACAAGGCTAGAAACTCTCTTCTATAAAAGGAGATCATTCTCCCAAAATATTTCCTAATGCCATTTGTACTAAATCATTCACGTGTACCCACTAAAGGAGAGCTTGAACCTATGTTCTTGTGTAAACCCTTCACAATTAATGAGAACTCCTCTACTTCGTGGACATAGCCAATCTAGGTGAACCACGTACATCTTGTGTTTGCTCTCATGTCTCTATCCTTTTACATACTTATCCACACTAATGACCGGAGCAATCTAGCGAAGGTCACAAACATAATACTTTCTCTATTGTACCAAAGTCCTCACTGATTTTATGCATCAACAATCCTTAAGTCCTTACCTTTTTGCATTGGTAATGGATGAGTTAACAGGACATATTCAAAATGTTATTCCTCGGTGTATGCTTTACGTAGATGATATAGGGTTGATAGATGAAACTCAGGAAGGAGTAAATGCGAAGCTTAACCTTTGGAGAGAAGTGTTGGAATCTAAAGGTTTTCGCCTAAGCCGATCAAAGACAGAATATATAGAATACAAGCGGGATGGATGAAGTGGAAAAGTGCATTTGGCGTGTTGTGTGACCGTCGTATGCCACTGAAGCTCAAGGGAAAATTTTATAGGACGGCAATAAGGTCGGCAATGCTGTATGGCACAAAATGTTAGGCGGTGAAGCATCAACACGTGCACAAAATGGGTGTAGCGGAGATGAGGATGCTTCGTTGGAGGTGTGGGCTCATGAGAAAGGATAAGATTAGGAATGAGTGGGTTGGACATGTGCAAAGAAGGCCTACTGACGCTCCAGTTCGAAGATGTGACTACGGGACAGAGGTTCAGGGCCGAAGGGGTAGAGGAAGACCTAGGAAAACTTTGGAAGAGACCCTAAGAAAAGACTTAGAGTACTTGGATCTAACGGAGGACATGACACAAAATCGAGCGCAATGGCGTTCTAGGATTCACATAGCCGACCCCACTTAGTGGGAAAAGGCTTTGTTGTTGTATCACCACATATCCAAGACACTATTTTATGAATATGTTTTTTCTTAAATAGCATTCTATCCCATAATAGCATGCCATCTTTCATTATGACTTAAAAGAAAAAATTTGCGGCTATATACTTCAAAAGGCAGAGTTTCTGAACCTTGATTCCATCACCTTTAATACTTCGGGAAGGGAGTGATGAAAATTAGTTTAGCAAATAGCAAAGTTATTGCAGTATGTTACACAACTTCATAATAACTGCGAGACCAACTAGTGTTAGGAGCCTTCTTGGTATGCATACATTGACAAACATTACCTGTAAAACTAGAAGTTGTCCTTGTTCATTGTGTACTTGTTGTACAACATCATGTGGACAATCAACAATATTATTATCAAGCCACTTTTGCCTTGCATTAGTGCTCAATGTGTAAGGCAGCTTAGAGCTTCAGTTTATTTGACTGTTTGGGATCTAATGATGTGAAATTGTCAGGTCTACTTATGTTGCTACTACATAAATTCTCTCTGTATTGGACGAGATGTTGTTTAAGGAGCCACAAGATCTTATATCAGTCATATTTTTAGTTGTTTCATTGGATTTTGACATTGGCTGTGACACTTGAAATTTTTATATTCCTTATTTCACATACCTATGAATGAGAAATTTATTGACTGAATGAGTGGCAGGTAATACTAGCCATATTCCTAGTCCCAGATCAAATCACGAAGCTGAAGCAACTTACTGTGCTTTCTCTAGCTGAGATGAACAGGGTATAAGAATTAGCTCGATATCATACTCTAATCGCTGGACCTTTTTTTTATAGTTGCAGTCTAGTTATATCTTACTTGAAATTGCCGACTAGTCCCTTATTGGATTATGGTACTTACACTAATGCAGTTTAATATCTCTTAAAAGTTCTTACAATGGTCAAATATTTTACTTTTGTGCCAGGAAAGAAAGCCACCTCATTTTTCCATGTGTAGAATATAGGGGCTTTGGGTGAAATTGCTTTAGTTCGTGTACTTCTCAAATCAATGTTCATATAAAATTTCTCAAGGTCTTGTTGCCTAGGTGGTAAAAAGCTTGCTTTTGAAATTCTGAGACAAATTAAGGCTAGAACTTTTTTATCAGTGAAGTTGGTATAGAAACAGAAAACTTCAACAGTAAGTTTTCTTGATTGTATTGAATGAATAATTCAGTTGTACATATGTGAATATATATAGCCTTAGCTGCCTTAGGCTAATTACAAGAATACCCTCAACTACCTTGACTAACTACAGTTACTAACAAAACTAATTACATTTAGCTTTAACAAACTATTTAACAGCAACTATATTTGATGACTTGTCATTCTCCCTAATACACCCCTTCAAGCTAAAAGAGTAATCAGATAGGATTCCAATTGGAAGCTTGGAACACAAATAAGAGAATCTGCTTTTAGACAAAGATTTGGTGTGAAGATCAGCCAATTGTCTTCACTGCAAACATAGCAGACTTTGATGAGATTTGCTAGAACCAACTCCCGGATGTAGTGATAGTCAATCTCAATATGCTTGGTGCGAGCATGAAAAATAGGATTAGATGCCAAAAAGATTGCTGAAATATTATCACACCATAGGGTAGGCAGTGTAGGTAGAGAAGAATGAAGATCTTTGAGGATTTTGCAAACCCAAGTTAGTTATGCAGCAGAATGTGCTAAGGAACGATATTCAGCTTCTGTGGAGGAACGAGCAACATTGCTTTGTTTCTTTGCACTCCAATTGACAAGATTTGGACTAAGAAATAAACAATATCCACTGGTGGACCGCCTATCAAAGGTGCAGCCAGCCCAATCAGCATTAGAGAATGCTGAAAGGTTAATAGGACCTTTGGTGAACCATAAACCATGAGAAATAGAGCCTTTAAGAAATCTAAGAACCTGTTTTGCTGCTTGAAGATGTTGTTCTCGGGGAGCATGCATAAATTGACATATCTGATTAACAGCAAAGGCAAGTTCAGGTCGAGTCCAAGTGAGATATTGTAAACCACCAACTATAGAGCGATATTCAGTGGGATTTGACAAGAGAGGCCCACTGTGATCCAGTTTCTGAGAACCAAGAGGAGTGGAACAAGGTTTGGCACCTTCCATATTTGTTTTCTTAAGAAGATCAAGTAAATACTTGGTCTGATGAAGAAAGATGTCTTTGTTGGATCTGTGGACTTCCAACCCCAAGAAATCGTGTAAATGACCAAGATCTTTTACTGGAAATTGAGTACTAAGTTGTTGGATAAACTGTTGACAGAAGTTGGGTCCAGTAACTAAGATGTCATCCACATAAACAAGGACAATAACCAACTGAGGTCCATTAAGGACAAACAAAGAGGCATCAGATTGAGATTGATGAAAGCCGAGTGTTCGAAGAGCTTGAAACAATTTATCAAACCAAGCTCGAGGAGCTTGTTTGAGGCCATATAAGGATTTCTTCAGCTTGCAAACAGAATGGGGAGAGTTAGGATCAATAAAACCATGAGGTTGTTGCATGTAAACAGCCTCCTTTAAATCACCATGGAGGAATGCATTGCTAATGTCTAATTGATTCAAGAACCAATTATCTTGGACAACAAGTGTAAGAAGAATCCGAATGGTGACTGGTTTAGCAACAGGAGTGAAGGTTTCTTGAAAGTTAACTCCTTCTTGCTGATGAAAGCCCTTTGCCACCAAGTGTGCTTTGTATCTGTCAATGGTTCCATCAGGATTTTTCTTGACCCGGAACACCCATTTACATCCGACAACATTCTGAAAAGGATGAGAGGGAACAAGAGACCAAGTGCCTGTGGTTATTAAGGCATTATATTCAGCCTGCATTGCAGCTCGCCAGTGAGCATGCTTTGATGCTTGTAAATAAGTACTAGGAACAAAGTCAAGATCAACTGGAAGTGGATGTTTTGTTGCTGCATAAGCTCTAGACTTGTATATTCCAGCCTTAGATCTTGTAATCATAGGATGTGTATTCCCATAAATAGGTGGATTACTAGGTTGAATAGGTAAGAGAGAGGAGTCATTGAAAGAGGCAGAGCTGGAAAAAGTGTGAGAATTATCCACTGACTGATTACAGAAAGAAGTTTCATTGGAAGATGTAATCCGATTGATAGGATGAGGTACAGAAGAACACTGTGGTGCTGAAGAGGTATTGACTGGAGGAGAACTGGAAAAATGTTTGCTGAATTTAAGGTCAAAGGATGGAGAAGGTGTAGAAAATGAAATCTTTGAAGTGGGACTGTTGGGCTGCAATGATGTAAAAGGATAAGTTGTTTCATCAAAGACAACATGTCTTGATATGTAGATTCTATTAGTGACGGGACCAAGACATCTATAGCCTTTATGTTGAAGACTATAGCCCAAAAACACACAACTTTTGCTCTTAGCATCCAATTTGCTGTGAATGTACGGTTTAAGCCAAGGATAGCATTCACAGCCAAATACTTTCAGTTTAGAGTAATCTGGATGATGGTTGAAAAGAAGTTCCCACGGTGACTTTGTAAGACCAGAAATAAGAAGTCGATTTATAAGATATATTGCAGTGGAGAAGGCTTCAACCCAAAAAACCTGAGGAACTTGAAAAGCTACAAGTAATGTGCGAGCTATCTCAACAAGATGTATGTGTTTTCTCTCTGCACAGCCATTTTGTTCAGGCGTATGTGGACAACTAAATTGATGCAATATACCATGATCACGAAGAAATGAAGTAAGAGAGTGACTAGTAAATTCACCCCCTGAATCTGAACGCAGAATCTTGATTTTATTGCCAATGAAGTTTTCTACATAGGTTTTGAAAGTAACAAATCTAGAAAATACATCGGACTTAGACTTCAATGGAAAAAACCAACTGTATTTGCTAAAATCATCAACAAGAAGTAGATAATACTTGAAGCCACTATTAGATGTTACAGAGGCAGGTCCCCACAGATCACAATGCAGAAGTTGGAAACTGTGAGTTGTTGATGAAGAAGCCACTCCAAAAGGAAGCTTGTGGTTCTTAGCAAGTGCACAATCTGAGCAGAAAAAATCAACAGTCTTCTTGCCTTGCAGTGCAAGATTATTGGTATATATGACTCTTCGAAAAATTGAGGAGGAAGGGTGGTCGAGGCGCTTGTGCCATACAGTGATTGGTGCTTGAATGCTGAAAAACGCTAAAGGTGAAGAAGAAGAATTGGTGGAACTGTTGAGAGGATAGAAACCATCCCTAACAAGTCCTTGCAAAAGCATCTTCCCCGAAATGCGATCCTTGACAATGGATCCATAAGGGTCAAGAGTCAATGAACAGTTATTATCCTTAACAAACTGATAAGCAGATAAGAGATTATGTTTCATGAAAGGAACATGTAAAACATTGCTCAGTTTAAAGGAAGAATTTGGAGTGTGCAGAGATGAGGAACCAATATGATGGATAGATAATCCTTTACCATCTCCAATGTACATTTTGTCCTCTCCATTGTAAGGAGTTGGAGAAGAAATATTGGCTACATCATTGGTGATGTGGGAGGTGGCGCCAGAATCAATTAACCAAGGCTGAGCAGATTTTGCGGAATGATGCACACACATTACAGCAAGTTTGGCTGGAGGAATTCGACCACAGATATCCGGATTCATACGATTAAAGCAGTCAATTGCCTCATGACTGGTAGAACCACAAATCTAACAAGGAACTTTGAAAGTGGAAGAACCTTAATAATTGCAATTGCCTTGATAATTGCGATTACCATGATTGTTGGTGAAAGTGCCCCTATTATTATGAAAATTGCGATTGATGCGATTGGAGGAGAAATTACCTCGAGCTGGCTTACCACGATTTGAGTTAAATCGGAAAGCAGAGTGAAATGGTTGATTCTGAGCAGCAAAAACAGATGGAGTAGGAAGCAAGGGAGGCTGAGATTGCACTAAGAAGGCGTGAAAAGGTTCAATTGCAGATGAGGAAATAGCAGCCTTGCAGCGAGCCATAGACAACTCCTTGGTGAGTAAGAGGCCATGGAGTTCATCAAGAGATGTAGAAGAGAGCCGCAGCATGATGAAGTCAATAAAAGACTCGAATTCATCAGGTAATCCATGTAGAGTGGCAGCAATTAGGTCACGATCAGACACTAAAACACCAGCAGCTTGCAAGGAATCAGCAATTTCCTTGATTTGTTGAAGATACGCAGAAATGGACTGAGATCCTTTCTGAATTGATTAAAGTCTTGATCGTAATTGGTGAATATGAGCCTCTGAAATTCCACCAAAACGTTGTTCAAGCTTTACCCAGAGTTCTCGAGAAGAAGAAACACCAACTGTGAACGGAATGAGTTCTTCTGATAGGGTAGAATTGAGCCAGATCAATAGGTTTTGATCTTTTTCATACCAAACCTCGAAGGCAGGATTCATCGAGCGATCGGGCAAGAATGGTGAAGGACAAATCTCAGTGCCATCAATGATACCAAGAAGCTTGTATCGCCGGAAAATTGGAGCAAACAGTGCTCGCCATGGCAGATAGTTGGAACTTTTCAGCTTGATTGGAACCATACTGCCGATGTTGTGAATCGTAAGAGAAGTATACGAATTCAGAGGACTCGGATTAGAAGAGGAATTAGGGTTTTGGACCGAAGGAGAGATGATTGGAGAAGAAGACCCAGTGGGTTGCGATGCAGATTGAGCAGCCATAGCTTGCAGCGATCAAGATTCAAGAGAGATCAGGAATGAAAAAGTGAAGAATCAGAGAGAAGAAAGCAAGAATCGATCAGGAATTGATCGAGAGGTCAAGCGGAAGAGAAGGTCGGTGCTATAAAGCAGGGTGGCTCTGATACCATACAGGATGGCTCTGATTGTATTGAATGAATAATTCAATTGTACAGATGTGAATATATATAGCCTTAGCTGCCTTAGGCTAATTACAAGAATACCCTCAACTACCTTGACTAACTACAGTTACTAACAAAACTAATTACATTTAGCTTTAACAAACTATTTAACAGCAACTATATTTGATGACTTGTCATTCTCCCTAATAGTTGGAAGTTGCATTAGATGAAGATAGCAAAGATTCAGAGATTGGGGGATAAAAAAGAGAGGAAGGAGGATCAGAAGAAATTGTGGCTATTCCTCTCCAGTTTATGTATATGAGCAGGACAAAAGAGAGTGGGCCTAAAAAAAAAAAAAATTGAGTGGACCTACTAGCGAACTTAATTTTTGCATCCCAAATGCTTACAAAAAATTACTCACATAACGAGGAAAGAAACTACAGGCAGAACTAAAAATGATCACGTAAAAATTGTCCAAACTAGGAGGTCTATTCTAAGCCTATCTAAATTTGCTGAAGGAGAGCTGATAGAACATTTATTCCTTCATTACCCTGTACTCTGTGACTCTGGCAGAAACTGTTTAGACCATTCTGTTTTCTATATGACCATGACTCTCAGTATTGGCCACACAAATATCAAAGGTACCATGCTCTTTGTGATCGCTACCACTGTACCACCACGGCCTCCACTAGAATAAACCATTGTTGACCTTCGTAAATTCCTGATCTTATAGTAATATAGCTGACATATGGACCTTCTGAGTTGGTAGGTATTCTACAGTTTCTAAAATTTTCTGTTGTTACCAGGTTATATCGTACGATCAACTTCTTGAGCAGCTTGATCTTTCAAATGTGCGTGAACTTGAAGACTTTCTTATCAATGATTGCATGTATGCAGTATGTGCCCCCCTATTCATTAGTGAGAAAAAAAAATGTCATAAATTACATTGGTTTTAAAAGAAAAGAATATATTTGTTCTCATTTATAGATGATTTCTTTCAAGCCAGTAATAAGGAAATACTGATAAGGTTGCAAGCTGAAAAGGCTAATCTTTCATTGTCTGATGTATAGGGCATAGTCAAGGGGAAGTTGGATCATTTGAGAAGATCTTTCGAGGTTGGATATGCTGCCTTGATTATTACATTTGACTCTTTTGATGATTTCCTATATGTTTTGGATTCAATGTTCTATCTTAACCATCATTTTATTTCCAGGTTCAGTTTGCAGCTGGGAGGGATTTGAGACCTGGACAACTAGGGAATCTGATACAGACTTTAGATGATTGGTGTGCATATTTCTGTATTTAGTTGGTCACTCTGTCGGTGGTCTTTTTCCCACTCTCATTTTGTGTATTTGCACTCTTCCCTTAATTTTATGCATTCATTCTCATTGGATTTATTCTAATACTAAACATAGAAATAAGAGAGAGGAGTGCAATGGATAAAATGGGAGTGTGGAAACGCCATCTTCTTAAAATTCTCTCTCCAAGTCAAAGTCCTTTTTTTCATGTTAGGCACCTTCTTACCTATGCGTTGCCTAATGGAAGTTAGACAGAAACCAATTTTGATCTAATGTGGTTTTATTTTTAAAATTATGTGCCTCAGGATGGTGGTACAAGTAATTTCACTAACCATCCTTTATGCACCCTTACCTGCATCTCTCCCTCTCTATTGGCGAGAAATTATACGTCAAGGCGTCATTATAATGTTAATTGATCCAAGCATTACTAAGAGGCCATTTGATAACCATTTCATTTTCAGTTTTCAGTTTTTAGATTAGTTTTTTTTGAAAACTGAAAAGTGAAAACAAAAGCTTACATCATGATAAACAAATTGTTACCCGGACATTTTCTGTTCCAAAAACAA
The DNA here is from genome assembly GCF_042453785.1 of Malus domestica. NCBI lineage: Eukaryota > Viridiplantae > Streptophyta > Magnoliopsida > Rosales > Rosaceae > Malus > Malus domestica. The sequence goes on from NC_091666.1 coordinate 7,040,682, forward strand.
TTTTTTAGTTATCGTAATGTAGAAAAGAGTACTGTTTAAAAAATCTTGAGTAGATGATGCTTATGGTAATAATTTGAAACTATCAGGCTAGACACTACGAACAATGCGCTTCTGACAATTGAAGAGAAGATCAAATGGGCAGATAAAAAGTGTGAGTTAGATGCAATACACAAAAAGGCAGTCAAGGACAGGGTGGAAGAAGTAAAGAAGTCTGTCAATAACAAGGTCAGTTGAATCCATCAACAACCTATGTAGTCATAATTTTGTTTTGTGTTATTTGTGATGCATCATCTAGGATTGCTTCTCTTTTCTTTGCTGCATTCATAAGATGTCCTGTAAAGGAAAAAAGGCCAGGGCCGCCAGGCTTATCTGGGGGTGCTTGGTTCTGGCTGTGCCATGGGTGGTATTGTTGGAAAGAAATAAAGGATTTTTAAACATTATGTGGGAGTAGGGGTTGAGTAACAGGACAGAGCAGTTTTTGTCAGCTTTCTGGGCTTCATTTCTACTGAGTTTAGTGTCTACTCTTTTATTTGGCTTGACTGGCAGGCAGAGGTTCTTTAGTGTGTGTGAGAGTTTTCGGTTATTTAGCTTTTTGTTGTTTATCTTTCCTTCCTCATCTTTTCGGAATAAAACGAAGAAATATAAGAAAAAGGTAGATGAGATGCCTTTGTGGGTATGCATTAGTAAGTTTTTGGTTTCCATATTGTGGACTGCCACTATCCTTTATATGTCAAGGACAAATTTCCTTTTTGTTTTGTATAGAAGAGCTTTTATCAAACTTGGCAGCATGCTAGGAGCCTAGAACCAAGATACAAAAAATTTCATACAGCTTCAACCTGTCAAAATTCAGAAAATATTCCAAATAAGAGGGCAAGCAATCAAAATACAGAAAATATTCCAAATATTCCCAAGGACCTTTATATATGTTTTGTCTTCTACAATATTAATTAGGTGTTGGACCATTTGGAATGATGATTGAGGCTTGAGCCACTAATTGTGTAGATTAGGCTTGATGATTGTACCATAATATTAATATAAATTAATATTAAGGGCTGGGGCACTTGGGGCCTAAGAATTAAAATTAATTTGATCAATTAGTTTTAATTTCAAATTAAGTTTTTAATTAAAATTAATTAAAAACGTTTTGATTAATAGACACAACTCTTTGGAAAGAGTTGTATAGCTTCAGATACATCCAAAATGTATTTGAAGAGGTATGAAAAAGCCTATATAATTGGAGTCCTCAGTTCCATCAAACATCATCTTTTAGCCTTCATTTTCTTCCGTACAAACTTTTCAGAGAGAGTAAACACACAAAGCAATTCGCTAGAATTCTATAATCTAGTGCGGGTTGTAGAATTAGGTATTTGTATCCTGGTCGAGCAGACGTTGTATAACTATAAGCACAAGAGTGGGATGGAAATATTGTTCAAATGACATAGCTTTTATGCTAGCCTCTACCTTTATTTCATTCAAGTTAGTATCATTTTAATTTTCTGTATTTATTGTGTTATCATTCTGTATTGCAAGTATTTTTTAGTAATAAAGTATAAGTATTTCAAGTTATGTTATTTCTGTTTCTAAATTGTTCTCCAACACTAGTCGCTAGGAACTAGTCGAGCGGCGGGTTGGGGCCTAGCGTCTAGGCAGATTTAAGTAAATCTATTATATTTCGTGTAAATAAGTGTCTATTTATACTTAAAATATATATAATTTCATCATAAACTACAAAATATAATGACATATATATTATGAAGTATTTGAACATAATGAAATAATGGGGAACAAGCATATAATGTGTGTTCATTTAAGTATTCAACAAGTCTCTTACTGACACATCCCCGGCTTGACTCCACCGTAGCACGATATTGTTCACTTTGGGCCCCTATCACGCCCTCACGGTTTTGTTTCTAGGAACTCACACGAGAACTTCCCAATGAATCACCCATCATGGGATTGCTCTCGCGCGAACTTGCTTAATTTTGAAGTTTCGATGAAATTCGTAGCCAATGAGCTCCCAAAAAGCCTCGTGCTAGGTAAAGATGAGAATATACATATAAGGCTTACAGGATCCACTCCCTTGGGCAATGTGGGATGTTACAATCCACCTCCTTTAAGGGCCCGATGTCCTCATCAACACACATCCGGTCAGGGATTGACTCTGATACCAAATTGTCACATCTCGACCCGGGCCCCCACCACATCCCAGACTTGACTCCACCGTAGCACGATGTTGTTCGTTTTGGGCCCCTACCATGCCCTCACGGTTTTGTTTTTGGGAATTCACACAAGAACTTCCTAGTGGGTCAATCATCATGGGTTGCTCTTGAAGGATGATTTTGTGAAAACATGTTCATTTGAATAACATCATATAGCATGCAATTAACAATTAAAGGCGGAATCATGCTTGCATGCATTCAAAAACAAAACATTACCCATGAAATTCAAAGCCTAGTAGATTGGTGAACCAAAACTCAACTCAAAACAAAGTGAGTTGAAATTATACCTTTGTAGATTCCTCTTTGCATAAGCAAAGGCTAATCACCCAAAGAGAGGGCCTTCATTCCTTGCATCTAAAATCTATGGATTTGGATGGATGAAAAGGTTTCTCCAAGTTCCCAAAATTGAGAACCTCTAAGTATCTTCACCAAGGTTAGATTGGAGAAGAAATGAGTGACCTTGGAGTAGTTAGTATGGCTAGATACACCCTCCAAGGGGCCGGCCTCTTTAGAGAGAAATGGAGAGACATGTTCTCACCAATTTTCTCCAAAACAAACCCTAAATGAATTTTGGCTATAAAGTTATATTTATACCTTTATTCATTTGAGTGGCAAACTTGTAATTAAAGCAAGTTCACTACCCTTCCTCTAAATGGCCGGCCATGGGGTTTTGTTTGGGCTTTTGGGCCTTTGTGAATTAAGTTGTCATACAACTTAAGTCAATGGACTTGACGTTCGAAGCCCATTGGGCCTTGAGGCCCAAAACTAACCCGTGGTCTTTTAACGAACTTTATTCGTTTGACTAATTAACATATTAATTAATCTTTGCCATAAATAAATAATTAAACTATTTAATCATTCTTACTCATCTCCATTATTTCTTCAATATCCACCTTACACGGTGTATGATCCATTAGGTTCCTTTTAGCGAGGCAGTGGGCGATTAGAACTCTTTCAAATCGATTGTGAATTGAAACTTACTTTCAATTCTCCCTTTAGTGATTACACACGTTTAGGGATTCCACAAACCATGAGTGACACCTACCAGCATATCATGGTTACCCAAGCTAATCAGAAGAAGTGAAGAACCTATTCAGTTTGGGATTACAAATGCAATACGGTCTTTCTCTAATACAATACTCTTGACCACATTGTTTGGATTGATAGTTTATTTATTCATGTCTACTATCCAATGTGATTCGTGTGCTTATATGATTACCTTGAATGTGATTTAGAACGACTTTTCTAAATCTCATTCATACTCTGGCCAGAGATTCTAAATCATATCATAGAGTATTCTTCCCCAACGGTTTGAAGGTTAGAGATCCCTTGTTGCGCATTCACTTGTCTCCATGACTAAGTGGCTTAACCCCAATGATGTCGTGGACACCCCGATGGGGTGACTTTGACATAATCAAGGATCAAGTACTTAACCACAAGACAACTGTGATGCCTCAGGTCAAATGACTACTTTGCATTATCCCAACCATGAGTTCTCATGTGACATGAATATGAGAACTCTTCGTTGATCGTGTTCAGTGAACTCATTCTCTATTGAGCACCTACGTACTTGACTTGATGTCACACACACCAATGACTCGAGACTAGTCACTCTCCCTGAGAGAAGACACAGTACGTACTGATCTTAACGGACTGTCAATGCCCAATTGGCAATCCTATGATCAGGAACATTTAGGATGTGTCTACGAAAGAATGGTCTCATGAATCTAACTTCTTTAGATCATATTCTCCCAATCACATATTCCTTGGATTTTATTGTTTAAGCATATAACATTTATATGAGACGGCTCAAACAATAATCTTTGCCCTTGATATTAAACTTAGATTAGTTTAACATGTGAAATGTCCGTAAAGTATCATCATATGATTGGCTTTAGGGCACATTTCCAACAATCTCCCACTTGCACTAGAGCCAATCAGCTTGATCATCAGTGATGATACCTCTTATGTAGTCATTTCATAAATGGCTGAATAGTAGGCCTAGACAATGGATATCTATATGTTATCCATAGAAGCAACCTTGAGAATAATGACGTCACCATTATACATGATTCTCAATCATGTGGTTCAGTCTCTCATTTGAGTTCGGACCTTGATGAGACCTTGATTCCCTGGCTTGAGCTATCGCCCCATTAGTGTCATAGTGTCAGTACACTAGATACACTTTCTGGTTGGAACCGAATAGAGAGTTCATAAATGAACTTTCCCATCCAAACAACATTGTTGTAAGCTTCTATATGGCAATATATTTTGCATTCATAATGGAACACACTAAAGTCATTACTTTAATGTTTCCATCCAAATATCTCTTTAGTCATAATAAAGAGATATCCGTTTATCTCTTCATTCATAATGAAGAAACATCCAATGATGGATTAGATTCATAATCTAATACATTTACGCTTCCATTACGTTACTCTAATTCTTCCTCATTCTTTGAGGAATCTATCATTTAGTATTTCTTAAATACTTAAGGACTCACTTGACAGTTGCCATGGTTCTGATCCTGGGCTTGCACTGATATCGTCTTGTACCGTTCTAGGTACAACTCATATCAATGTTTTTCATACAATATGAAATACATAAATCCCCTTTATGCATACGCATAAAGGATTCTATTTACGTATTATTTCTTTGGGAGTCAAAGAGTACGTTCTCTTTGAGAAGAGCAACTTCTTAGTCTTACTAGAATTGTCCATTTGATTGAAGTTTATCATCATATGAGAAACTTCCTTGCATCTTTTGTCTATTATTAGGGATTGATATAATCCAATTATATCCTAAAATCTATCATTATAGATTTCCATCCCATGTATATAGACTATGTCTCCCATATACATTCTATCTTCATATAATGTTTTAAAATCATAACTTTAAAGAAGAAGTATTCTTTTCATTTCCAAAATTAATATATCATATATATTTAAATTTTAGGAACATGATTAACTCCCTTATACATTCTATCTTCATATAATGTTTTAAAGTTGTAACTTTAATGAAGAAGTATTCTTTTCATTTCCAAAATTAATATATCATATATATTTTACATTTTAGGAACATGATTAACTCCCACTAATCTTTTGTAAACCTAGTAAACAAAAGATTCATTTACATCTTTATGAGAAATCAAATGATTTGATCCTTTTCTCATAAGATGCTTATAGCTCCCACTAGCTTGCTAAGATTCATGATGGTTGGATCTCTACAACTTATATGTCTTGTGATTCATAGTTTTAGACATATATATTATCAAGACTATCTTAATAATGGTTTCGGAAACCCATATACTGTCCAAACATTGAATCACCATTTAATTGTAGCTAGCTATCTTCGAATTAATTGAAACCAAGACTACGTCAAAAATGGTTTCTTCAAAGTCAACCATCCTTTTGATTATAGTTACCTTAAGCTACCAATTAGCTTATGAAGGTTTCATTATTTCGGGTCAAATGGTACTTTACCATTTCCTTAAGTATATATCATATATATACACTCAATGTAGTCATAAGGATTTTTCATTCTTATTTCTTTCGAATTAAGAGGTGTAACTCTATGACATAGTCATAAAGTTCAAACCATTCAACTGAGACGGTTTATAAATCCTTCTCGACTACCTTGGAGCTTTTGGTATAGGAACTAGGTTGTTTATATTTGTTGATTACTTTCTTGTCTCTCAAAGAACCAATTCTTTGAGTTCTATCTCTCGTTCATTTGCTCTTAGGCAAATCACATTGTAGGATTACAATGAACTACCCAACAAAACAACATTTGTTAGTTGGTTTATAGAAGTGATATCCAAAAGTTAATTTAAGGATATCCCACAAGATTGTTATCAAAAAAATATTGCTTATTAGCACACAACCCCAAATCTTAACGTGCTTGAGATTTGTCTTTCTTTCCAACTACATCTTATGGAGTCATGAAAAATTTGGAAGATCTTCTAATTGACAATCATATTGTTTTTAGAAGTATATATCCTATATATAGGTAATAGATAACATCCAACGAACTAAATCTTATTCGAGTTCGTTCTTCTCCTAATGGAGAAATCTATTATCTTATGATGCTTATTTCCTTGATATCTTCAAGGAAACTGTTCTAAAGTGTTACCTTATCTTGGATCAAATCTAAGGAGCTAATTACTTTAGACGTCTTACTCATCAACCCACATTACTTGAATTCTTTGAAACATTTTGCAAAGTATTCGGATTTGTGTTTATTCAAAATAAACTATAGTCCAACCGAGAGTGATCTTCGGTGAATGTCATCCAACATGAGTAGTATTATGTTGTGGACAAGTGCCACTAACATCTAAGTGAATTAACCTCAACAACTTTGTGATTCTTTCTTCTTTCCAAAAGAATAAAGATTCGAACATTTTGCCTCTACACAATTTTAACAAGAAGGTTTTGGATCCGGATCAAACGATCCAAAGCATCCATCCTTGACCAACTCGTAATTTATGATTTAGAGGTATCACAATTTAGTTGAGATTAGTCACTACCTTGCAACCTTTTGGGTTTTAAGCATCGTTATATTCTAAACAGTTAACACTACCATATCATCTCTACTATAGAGACAATCAATTAGATTACTATAATCCAATCATTAATTAATAAAGAACAATGTTTTGTCAAACAAAACATTCATCCATCTCTACTATAGAAACGGAATTAAATTCCTTAAAATTGGAATGTAAAGACAATCTTTGGTTTTTCCAATTTCTTTGGTAGTTCATATGAGGAAGTAATTACTATCTGCTTTCGCAGAGATCTATATTTTATTCACATTCCGAATGTGAAGTACCTTTTCTTCTCTCATATATCTTCTACTTCTTATTAGTCACACTTTTACAACGATTGTAAAACATAGTTACTAATACGGAATCAAACATTCAAGTAGAAGAACCAACTGTTTTGAACTATTCAAGAACAATTTACAACACCTTCGAAAGGTGTGTTCTTGACACTTGCAAGACAATTCTTGCAAATACCCCTTCCAATGTCCATCCTTTCATAAAGAAAGTTTGTTCCCTTGGAGTTAATTTTATCTTCTTTATTTGACTTCTCCTTTGACTACAATAGTCTTGGTCCCTAAACTCCCACTATCTCTCTTGAAACTTATTTCAATTGTGTTATACACATCAAACGATTTGGAGAGCATGTGTTTATTGTTCACTATATATAGTTTACAATAAACTTAGTGAACCATTAGGATAGGGACATAAAGGTGAAGTCCTTGCCTAGTTTCCATCTCGTTAAGTGGTTTATCACTTCAACACTCAATGATTCAAAATCATCATAAGTCCATGTTGATGGATTATTTTTGTCAACCAACCATTATGTTCTAAACATAATTACAAACTTTCAAGAGTTGTACAAGGCAACTCTCATTTCTTCATACAACAATTTGTAGGTGAAGAATCATGGCACATTAAGTGTCCATGCCTTTGTGCTTTCTTCTAAAGTTCCTTGTTCATGTAACAAAGAAACAAGCACTAATGTTTGCATTGATTAAGGGTTGTTCAAAGCAACTCCTATTTCTTCATACAACAAATTGTAATTGAAGAATTATGACATTAAAAGTGTTGTCCTCTTTATGATAGACCTTTTCTAACATATTCTTCTAATGATACATTATCAATAGGAAGATTGTGAGGATGAGACTACTTAGGTACATTTACAAGCCATTAAAGACAATCTATGGTTTTGTAGTACCAAGTACGGAAACTAAAGCTTTCGGCTTTTATTTGTCAAGTGTTGGATAGCGTTTGCAAATATATTGGTAAACAAATTCATAACGAATATAAATTGATTGATTTTAAGCCATTTGATCCGGGTCTTTAAATCAAATAGCACCACCCACTATTTTTGGCAAATTCCATATCCCTCATTGGAATTCGAGAGTTTTGGATGAAACTCTTAGTAGGGTATGGGAGACTCACTACTACCAAGCCCACCTCACAATGATATGATATTGGCTAACATTAATAATAATGAGAGAGTACACTTACTCATTTGCATCTCTTGCAAGTACCCATCTAATTTGGCCTCTAGAGAATGTAACCTCACAATGATATGATATTGGCTCCATTGCACTTAGTTAAGTCATTCCCACCATGCTTAGTTCATGAAGGGGTTCAAGAATAGCCTCACAATGATATGATATTGGCCATCCTCGTTGCCTACACTCACCTCATCAAGTATGTATATAGACTCCTCCTGAGTATAAGTATGCACTTTGCACTCTCCCATGATAGGGTGAAGGCGGTGTACAAGTCATAAACGATTGGAGCTACCATGGTGGAAGGCCACGAAAGAGTGTTCAAAGCACTCTCACGCTTGTCAACTTAATAATTGTTTGGTTGAGGGTTTTAGGTCTCATCACATATAAACATACATTTTAATCTCTATTAAAACAATTTTGGTCCTATTACAACTATTGGTCCATATGATTGTTTTTAGTTGTATATAATACTCTCACTATGCTTATAAAACGTTTTTAAAGCAAGAGTATATGATACTACTAACATAACCTTTTCATTCATTTGATGGACTATATAGTTGCCTTAGGGCCTTAGGATGACTATGAACCTTTGTTTAGATTCAACACGAGACTTGTGTTGAATCTCGGTCTAGGGATGGTGATTGATTTTAGTTACGCGTTTAATCACATTAAGGCGTGTTGTCTTAGGGGCGTTGGACCCAACTACTTCATTTTCATGCATATCAAATAAAGCAAGAAAGAAGTACTTCAAAGTAAAGGTGAGCTTATGCTCATTACAACATTTGCATAAAACAAATTACCTTAAAGTAAAGAAGGGCTTATGCCCTTTTACAACATTTGATCAAATCAAATTACAACCAAAATCTAATCTACACATTCCCATGGTTCAAACAAATTTGAAACGGCTTTTCACATAGCTCAATTATATTAGGCTTAGGTTCATAATCATCCTTTAATTAATTAACACTTTAACTAATTAAATTGAATGCAACATTTTCATTTGGTTTTTGTATCCATAAAATTGATTTAAATGGAGCTAAATGAAATGAAAATCCAATTCTCATTTAAAGAGACAAAACAATTTTGTTCTCTACCTAATTTGGGCCAAAAAGCAATTACCACAACCTTTGGGCAATATTGCAAAAACATAAACTTTTGGGGTCACTATGTAAGAACACAAAAGTCCACTACTTCATGTAATTACACTAGAACCCAAAATTTAAACAATGTAAAAACTTCATTAAAGGAGCAAAACAATTTGTCCTTTAGCGTTTTTGGACCTAAATGTAAAAACGTAAACTTTTGGGCCAAAGTGCAAATACACAAAAGTATCAAAACTTTATGTAATTGCATAAAAGGCCCCAAAAGTACCCCCACTAGGGGGTGGCCGGTTTTGGAAGAAGAAATGGAGTGATGTGTGTGTTGATTTGTGAGTTTTGACATAAAACAATCAAGTGGTGCAAGTGGTGTGTGTGAAAGGAAATTAATCCTTACACACCCACCAATATCTCTTACACCATTTAAACAAATATCTAAAACATTTAAACATTTGAAAAACATAAAACATAAACTTTATGAAATAAATCAAAACTTTGAATCAAAACACAAAACTTTTTGTTCTTGGCAAAAATGTCAAGAACAATGAAGAACATTCATGAAAAACCCAAAAAATTTCCATGAACAATTTTACTCCAAAAACATCCCAAAACCATTCAAACTTTAGGGAAATAACATATAACCAAACTAGGGTACATAGGGGTTCCAAAAGTCACTTAAAAACACTTTTAACAAGTCAAACAAGAACCCAAAAATCCACCATTTGGATTTGGCCGAAAATTCCCAAAAACATGGCACCAAATTTTAGCTCCAATATTCATGCTCATATGAACTACATCTACAACATTTGAGATGGCAAATTTTCCAACAAAATTTACATTCAAAGAAACAAGAATAAAGCTTGTAACATATTACAACTTTTAAATCACAAACTATGAACCACAAAACCCAAAAGGATTCACCAACTACTAGACCTAGGCTCTGATACCACTTGAAGGATGATTTTGTGAAAACATGTTCATTTGAATAACATCATATAGCATGCAATTAACAATTAAAGGCGGAATCATGCTTGCATGCATTCAAAAACAAAACATTACCCATGAAATTCAAAGCCTAGTAGATTGGTGAACCAAAACTCAACTCAAAACAAAGTGAGTTGAAATTATACCTTTGTAGATTCCTCTTTGCATAAGCAAAGGCTAATCACCCAAAGAGAGGGCCTTCATTTCTTGCATCTAAAATCTATGGATTTGGATGGATGAAAAGGTTTCTCCAAGTTCCCAAAATTGAGAACCTCTAAGTATCTTCACCAAGGTTAGATTGGAGAAGAAATGAGTGACCTTGGAGTAGTTAGTATGGCTAGATACACCCTCCAAGGGGCCGGCCTCTTTAGAGAGAAATGGAGAGACATGTTCTCACCAATTTTCTCCAAAACAAACCCTAAATGAATTTTGGCTATAAAGTCATATTTATACCTTTATTCATTTGAGTGGCAAACTTGTAATTAAAGCAAGTTCACTACCCTTCCTCTAAATGGCCGGCCATGGGGTTTTGTTTGGGCTTTTGGGCCTTTGTGAATTAAGTTGTCATACAACTTAAGTCAATGGACTTGACGTTCGAAGCCCATTGGGCCTTGAGGCCCAAAACTAACCCTTGGTCTTTTAACGAACTTTATTCGTTTGACTAATTAACATATGAATTAATCCTTGCCATAAATAAATAATTAAACTATTTAATCATTCTTACTCATCTCCATTGTTTCTTCAATCTCCACCTTACACGGTGTACGATCCATTAGGTTCCTTTTAGCGAAGCAGTGGGCGATTAGAACTCTTTCAAATCGATTGTGAATTGAAACTTACTTTCAATTCTCCCTTTAGTGATTACACACGTTTAGGGCTTCCACAAACCATGAGTGACACCTAGCAGCATATCATGGTTACCCAAGCTAATCAGAAGAAGTGAAGAACCTATTCAGTTTGGGATTACAAATGCAATACGGTCTTTCTCTAATACAATACTTTTGGCCACATTGTTTGGATTGATGGTTTATTTATTCATGTCTACTATCCAATGTGATTCGTGTGCTTATATGATTACCTTGAATATGATTTAGAACGACTTTTCTAAATCTTATTCATACTCTGGCCAGAGATTCTAAATCATATCATAGAGTATTCTCCCCCAACGGTTTGAAGGTTAGAGATCCCTTGTTGCGCATTCACTTGTCTCCATGACTAAGTGGCTTAACCCCAATGATGCCGTGGACACCCCGATGGGGTGACTTTGACATAATCAAAGATCAAGTACTTAACCACAAGACAACTGTGATGCCTCAGGTCAAATGACTACTTTGCATTATCCCAACCATGAGTTCTCATGTGACATGAATATGAGAACTCTTCGTTGATCGTTTTCAGTGAACTCATTCTCTATTGAGCACCTACGTACTTGACTTGATGTCACACACACCAATGACTCGAGACTAGTCACTCTCCCTGAGAGAAGACACAGTACGTACTGATCTTAACGGACTATCATTGCCCAATTGGCAATCCTATGATCAGGAACATTTAGGATGTGTCTACGAAAGAATGGTCTTATGAATCTAACTTCTTTAGATCGTATTCTCCCAATCACATATTCCTTGGACTTTATCGTTTAAGCATATAACATTTATATGAGACGGCTCAAACAATAATCTTTGCCCTTGATATTAAACTTAGATTAGTTTAACATGTGAAATGTCCGTAAAGTATCATCATATGATTGGCTTTAGGGCACATTTCCAACAGCTCTCGTGCGAACTCGCTTAATTTCGGAGTTCTGATGGAACCCGAAGCCAGTGAGCTCCCAAAAGGCCTCGTGCTAGGTAGAGATGAGAATATACATATAAGGCTTATATGATCCACTCCCCTATGCGATGTGGGATGTTACACTTACAATTTATTGAAAAAAAATAAAATTCAAAATGAAAGTTATCTGTTTTCTGTCTAAGTGAGTCGCAACCTAGGTAGGTGCCTAGGCGGGTGCCTTAGCAAGTCTAAGGGTCCTTTCTTAATTTCAAACGCGTAGGCATTAATCGTGGTGGTTGCCAGCCGTTTAGCGTCCAGACGGTGCTAGGCGGAGGTTTTTAGAACAGTGCCTGTAATTTGTCATACAATGGCTCGAGACAAAAGGCAAAATCTACAAGTGCATTTCTACAACTTTAACAAAACGATATTCTACTTTAAGACTAATCTTGAAAGAATAAAATCCTAATTAGAATTCTATTTCTACAAATATTGTAATCAGATTTCCTTCCTACTTACGAATCCTAATAGTTGTAGCCCAGGGGTCATGACCAACGGGGAAGGGCTTAATTTGATTAAGACATAGAAGGTAGTTTGATTAAGTAGGTTCGAAAAAGTGAGTGGTGTTAGGCCCGGATAACTATGAGAACGCCATGGAAGAGAGAGAAAGGTCAGCTGAGGAAGTTGGAAAACCTAGGGCAAGAACGACTAGGGTTTTATGGTCGTATGAAACTGGCATGCATCTTAACTCCCAAGACTTTTTCATAGAATTCCAATAATTTCTTTTGATCCTCAAAAACCCACAGGAACTAAGTTGATGCTCCCACATCGATCGCATGAGTAGGTTGGGCCAGGCTGGATTTCCTTGTGTGCATGTAAATATATTAAGGCAACAATTATCACACACATATTTTGCTTTATACCTTGATCCTCTTTTCCATTTTTCCATTATAAAAACAAAAAACAAAAACATAAAAAAAAAAAATGATTTTGAAATCAATAAAATATGGGTGTGAAAACTACCACATTTATTGAGAGGGGTAAGGGCAAAGCCATAAACTTTTTTTATGGCTGGACTAGCTAAAAAAAAATCACCCTAAAATTAAATGATATTTTTTTGTTATCTAAGTATTGTATACAAAAGTTTAAGTTTAATTTTTGTATTTGTATACTTTAAAATCTGCTTGTCATGGACTCAATAAGCTTTGCAATTGCAAACTGTAAAAAATACAATAAACCATCCAGGTTCACATGTATTTAGATGCAAATACAAAAAGAAGGTAGAAAACTTGATACATGAACTATCTCAATTACAACTACACAAATAGCAGAAAACAAAACAATGAAAGTAAAAGTAAGGACAATCTTAAAAAAAATTGATTGAAAATAATATAAAACCCACTGAATCAAAGCAGAACTTGAACAAAATGACATCACAGTTTTCATGATAATTTATATATTTTTAAGGCCTAATCGGATAAATTGTCCCCGTGGTGATAAGGTATTCGGATGATAGCCCCTGTGGTAAAAAAATTCGGATTTAAACCCCTGTGGTCTAAGTCTGTTAGGATTTATGCCTTTCTGTTAAATAATGCTGACGTGACTGCCACGTGGCTGCCAAATGTCTGCCACGTGGCAAAAATATTAATTTTTAATTTTTTTTTTAAAAACCTGAATTTTTACAAAAAAAAAAAAAACCCCAGAAACTCCCCCCGCCCTCCGCCCGTTCCCCCCCCCGCCGGACTTCTTCTCCTTCTTCTTCCCGCCGGAGGCCAGCTCCCCCCCCCCCGCCGGAGCCCTCTCCCCGTGCGACCCTCCTCCCTCTCTTTCTTCCTTCTTCTTCTTCTTCCCGCCGGTCTCCCCGCGCGACTTTTCCCTCTCCCTCTTCCTTCTTCTTCTTCTTGCAGATCTGGGTTTTTTTTTTTTTTTTGTAAAAATTCAGGTTTTAAAAAAAAATTAAAAATTATTATTTTTGCCACGTGACAGACATTTGGCATATATGTGGCAGCCACATCAGCATTATTTAACATAATGGCATAAATCCTAACAGACTTAGACCACAGGGGTTTAAATCCTAATAGACTTAGACCACAGGGGTTTAAATCCGAATTTTTTTACCACAGGAGCTATCATCCGAATACCTTATGACCACGGGGACTATTTATCCAATTAGGCATATTTTTAATTGTGCTAAATACGTAGTGGGCTAGTTTCATTAGAAAATAATTCTTTTTGCACTTTGTTCATTCGACAGTGTGATTCCCTTTTTACCCTTTCTTTGTTTCTATGGTCACTTTTTATTATAGTGTGATTCCGTTTTTACCCCTGTTTTAGCGGGAAGGTGGAAGCGTGTTCTCCATCAAGATTTCTCGACCTCTCTCTCGAAGATTCCAGTGAACCTTCCCGTATCCTTCCTGTGCAGATATCTCGAGTTTTCTCTCTAAACTTTCATCTCTCTCCAAAATTTCATTTCTCTCATCTCCTTCAAACCACTTTCTCTCTCTAGAGCTTCCATCTCTAATTGTTGAATATGGGTCTGCATAAACCCTATGACAAGTAAGTACCTTCGATCTGTTATTTTCGGTGTTTTGAAAAGGGTTAGTTGATTAGAAAATATTAAGAATTTGAGAATTCGAGTTTCGGATTACTGCAGTGATGTCGGAAGAAGAAGACCGACCCATAATAGAATATGAATCAGAAGGAGAAGAAGAAAGCCAACTTTTCAACGGAAAAGCTAAAACCAATCCCTTGGACCTCCTCATCGCGGCAACGGGTGCTTCTATATTCGTTGTTTCTCTTCTTTTTGTATGTGCAAATCTATGTTTGCTCACTGATTAAAAAATTGATTTTAAATTTTAATTTATTATTTTGATTTTTGTTGTTGTATTTAATTGCAGAGGATGAGCAAGCTTTGGTTTTGGCCGGAGAAAGGGAAGCCACATGAATGCCCAGTATATACACAATACTTTGTGGTAAGTGAAGGCTTGAACTTGATGTGATAGAGATTTTTTTCCAGCTCCCTGATCTAGACTGGGGAAACCAACCAAACGCTACCCGATCTCCTCCTGACGGGGCTCTCCATCTGCTTCCTCTTCTCCTCCTCCGGCCGAGCTACCCTCTTCTCCAAAGTCCCATTTCTCCATTTTCCTTCCTACTGCATTCACATCTTCATAAGGAGATATTGACATAGGGAAAGAGTGAAAGAGTATGCAGGTATTTCCTTTGTTGTTTTGGGTGAGTCACAATTGCCCAATGCATATAGTTTGCTTCAATTTTCATCTTCTTCTGGATTTCTGTGCAATTTTCTTGAAGCCCAAAGGATTCAAATTCAAATTTTTATAAGTCGATAAGTGTGGTCGACACCCAATTAGTTGCAAGCTTTCAGCTTCTTAAAAAGCTAAAACGTCTTTCTTTTTTACTGCCTAATTTGCTTATTTTCACCAAATTTACAGTTCTTCTCTCTCTATGTCTCTCCTCAGCTGGACCGGTGACAAAAAAAGAAGTACATAGGGATGCATTTGGCTCAAAACAGTTCCTTCCATGAGCAGACACCCAAAAACTGGCGATTGGTGAGCTCAAAGAAGTTGATTTTTTTTTCTTTATTCAATTTTTTATAATTCTAGTTTTAAAATTTTGGATTAAAGAAATATGGAAAGTTTCATTGCTATCTTCCAGGTCTGAAATTAGCAATTTTACTTCATGCAGCAGTCCAAGAAATTCGTTGTCAGATAACGGCTGCAGCTTGGGCTTTTCCTTTAGTAAATTCTTTGAGGTTTCATTCGTTTACAACGAAACTATACTGTTGTTTTACACTCTTAGAAAATCTCGCTATTGCTCTTTAATCTGACTCTCTAATCAACAGAAAATCTTCATTGAGTATATAATGCTTGATGGAATGAATGATGAAAAGCAACATGCACACACCAACTCGGAAAATTGCTAGAGACATTTCAAGTGGTAAGTTCTAATCTATGAACTTGCACGATATGTGGAACTTCGGTCCCCTTTTTGTGTCTGTATTTGTTTTTTCTAATCTTATACGTCATTAATTTAATACCTTTTAATCCAATCGGTATTCTGAATAAATTTACAACCAGTAATGAAAACAAAGTTACAAGCTTCCAAAAAAATTCTACGAGATACTTATGGCAATCAAACGATAGTTTGCAAGGAAATGAGTCAGGATATAAATGGAGCATCGGATTAGTGGTGAGAAACGTAAGCATGTATGTCAATTCCCTTAGAATGGATAAGTAAACTGGGTTTTGTGGGTTTTCCCAACAAAAAAGTCAATTTAGTTGAAGAAAGTGATTATAGATTCTGATATTGAAGGTTAATTAATAGGGTTTCTTTTCATTTCAGATTAATTTGGTTCTTACTGGATACAATCAAAGGTTAGAAGGGTGCGACCAGTGGTTGGAAAATGTTGGTTGTTCAATTTTTCATTTTTGTCTTTATGGTTGTTTGAATGGACCATTGTATAATCTAAATGCAGCTGAATTGAATGGCTATTTTTCTACATTGTATTTGCTTTCTTAAATTGATTCATTTTTGTTGATAAAGGTAATTTTGTTTTGTAGGTTAAGGTTTATCGGCTAGAAAATTAAGCTGGAAATTCAATTGAGGTATCAATGCTTGCACTTATTTAAATTAGTTCATATTAATTTTGAGTTCGATTTGACATTGAATTATATCTTGGATAAGCAGCAGGTATATATTTGTCAAGAGTACTAATTAATTACATACTGTAGCTCACCGATTTGTTAAATTCATTCAAGCGTTTTAAATTTATTTGCTAATTAAATTACAAATAAGTATTAATGGCCTTCATTTGGTACCAATCAATCAGGTGAGAGATGAGTTGTTTAAATGTTTGATTTTACTTGAATTAGAGTCTCCAACTAGGAGAAATAGAAGGATTTGAATGGGATTTGGGGAGAGGGTGACTAATCATCTGAAAAACTCAGGTGTATATTTGTTCCTCTTTGAATTACATGAACATGGCTGTATATTTGTTTCTTTTGTGTCAATTATTAGAAAGAATGCACTGGATATGGAAATTCTTTGACATAATTAACAGGAACATCAAAATGGTTAATTCTGTTCTGCCCTCGGTTATATTTTTCACCTCACAATGTTCCCTTCCCTTCTCTTGACATGGTTGGAATGGTAGTGCATGATAGTAAGAGTTATATATTTGATTTATCACTTGGAAATCTGGTAATTATTTGGGCAAACGATCGCGAGGTAAGACTAAAATGGGTTCGGTTATGTGTTCATTCAACATAGAGTTCTTGCCATTTAATTTTTCTTTTGCTATTTTCTTAGTTTCTCATCCACTGCATATGGAGTGTAGAAGATGGACCATTTTCTCTATGTAAGTACTATGCCGGTGTACCAATTGTTTTTACTTTCTTATGTGTCAGTCGATTAGAGCAAGTATTGAGTGCATTTGCTCTTGACAAAGAACCATATATGCACACCTTGGAAGAGGAGACCACTCCATTTGGGTTGCTTGCAAGGGGCATTTATGCAGCAAAACTTAAGGTGCGTGGCAGTTAGTTGGGTTAATGATTGCGAGGTAAGACTCAAATGGGTTTGGTTATGTGTTGATTCAACATAGAGTTTATGCCATTTAATTTTTCTTTTGCTACTTTCTTAGTTTCTCATCCACTGCATATGAAGTGTTCGAGATGGACCCTTTTTTCTATGCAAGTATTGTATTTCTTTCAATCCAAAATTTCAGTAGTCATAATCTCGCTCATCGTAGCACTTATTTGTCATTATCATTTCATGGTTCAAAATACTTTGGAGAAATGTCGTCAGTTTCTTCAAACTATATGCCATTAGATACAAATTTATAGTGATATGAACAGTATCAATTTTTGTAGGATTTTTCTCACAAGGATGGAAATCCTTTTATTGTTGGTGTGTAATATGTTGTCAAATATTTCCCGAAGTTATTGTCTTTTTTTTTTATTGAGAGCTTAGTATTTTGATTTCAAACTGCTGCCATATGACTGAATAGCATAAGCATTTTCACTGTCATTATTATTTTCTGAAAGGTAACTGAATAGAACAATATTTTTGTCATTTTTTGCATGTAAATGGGACAATGTTTATTAAATCTTTTGTATGCAAATACCACTGTCAATCCAAAGCCACAAGAACTACCTAGGTGGAATATGTTGATCTAATCTTTTCGACAGGGCTGTCCAGTTAATGTTTTCATTGTAAATTGGGTTAATTGCCACAATTCTTTTACGTAATGTATTGGTTTTTTTATTGGTCTTCTATTTAATTCTGTTATGTGTGTGTAATTTTGTGTTTTGTTTTGGTTTTTAAGTAATGTGTGATGGTGGATATGCAGGAAAACTTTTGGTGCTCTGGTGGACTACTTTTGTCATATTTTATCTATGTAAATCAAACAATATTCCCTTTTTTTTTTTGGAGTAATGAGTTTTTTCAATGGTGTTAATTTTTGAACAATTTATGATGCTATTTGTAAAATTTAGTCAAACTTTTTTTAACAAGTATGATATAGTTTGATTTCAATTCATAATTACTTATTTTGTTAAATTTAAGCTTGAATTTGTTAGTAAATCTTTATACTTTATGTTCAAATACATATATAATGCTGTATGTATAGCTTTTATTATGTTGTCAAGCATTTTCAGTGTGTTCTTTTTGTGCGTAAAGGGTGAAAAGCGCTGTTCGTAGAGGCAAAATAGGGGACATCTTCTACTTCATATGGGAAGAAGAGGTTAGTTTGATTGCGATTGCTTTTTTGATTTGGTTAAATTCGAAGTTGGCTTGCGCCTAATTTAGTCTTTTGCATTGTTTGCATATGTAGTTGTGTTGTAACTTAGTTGATTTAGGTTTGTACAATTTTTTTGCATTCTATGCACATGCATATTCATGTTATACACACTGTTATTCACTTAACCGGATATTAACAATATTTTTCTCTTGCATTTTTTCCTATGCTGAATTGTCAAGCGACAAGCAATATAAACTTATATGAATTTGATTTATTCATTGTTTAATCTATTGATGCTAGGAGTAATTTGAGTTTTTACATTCTTTTGAATATTTTTCATATTTGACTTGCAGGATCAGTGTCACCGTACATATTTCCGCAACTGTTTGTTCCTGTTTGTTCTGTCTATCTGCCTTCCTCTATGTAATTTTAAGTTAAATTGAACTACTTTTTTTAACTTCAGATTGAACTGAAGTGCTAAGAACTTAGTAAAATGAAAGTTTACTTGGGTTTGGTGACAATTAGGTGTTTGATGTTGAATCTATGATTATTAGGTCCACAATCATTGGATACATGATTTTTATATGTTTTAACCATAATATGTCAAAAAAAATTTCATTCTCGTAGCTACTCGTAAGTCACACTCCCCGCAGCAACGTGCGGGTCACAATTTCTAGTCCTTCCTAAACTACAACCCACCGTAGCTTTTGACGTGGCTCTGCTGTTGAGTGGTATTATGGAATGAAAAGAAAATTATATATTTGCTTTCTTTGAGAAAATTGTTTAGAGGACATGTATATGAACATTTTCCTTGGTTTTTGTCAAGAGATATGTTTACCCAAAAAAGTCAAAAACTGAAACATTTCATAGCAAGTTGAGAAGATATTTGTTGCTTGCTTGGAGACATTTAAATGGTTGAAACGTCGAAAGGAGGACGGATCCTGGATATAAAATTCAGGTGGGCTAAACTTTGAAGACAACTATCAAAGTAGGAAAATTTACTTGCTTGCTGCGGAAAATTTTGAAAACCGAGAATTTTTAATCTATTTAATGACTTTTAGCCCCCATTCTTCAAATTTTCTTACAGCTTTAATGGGAGCATTTTTGCTCACCACCATAAACTATGGTGTATGCTCACCATACACCTAATCAATTGACACGTGTTCTTTCATCTAACTCTAGTTAACTTTCACATTAAATGTTAGTTTTTCAATTTTGAAAAAAATTAACCAAGATTAAGTGAAAGAACATGTGTCAATTGATTAGGTATATGGTGAGCATACACCATAATTTATGGTGGTGAGCAAAAATGCTCCCCAGCTTTAATAGGAGTTTTGTGTTAAAGAGAATTTAGTTTAAAAAGTTAGTTTATTTAACATTATTCTAATGATTTGTTTACAAATTCGTAATCAAAATAAGAGACATTAAATTGAGGAGGAATCAGAATAGAGTAGAATCAGAACTAGATTTTTGTTGAAACTTATGAAGATTCAGAATTTAATTTAGGGAATTTTAACGAAAAGTTTTCGGTACTGTTCATTTTAACGAAAAATCATATTTTTACATTAAAATGTCAATCATGGTACTATTCACTTTACTTTTTATTTTGTCCTTATCGTTAAAACTCAAAGTTTTCAAACTTTTTTCATTAATTTTCTTTTTAATTTATTGTTATTTTTAACTTCAAATAGGAAATAGTTTTAGCTTTGTTTTATTTTAACTTAGATCAACCTTTTATATAGGGCCTATTGATATAACCCACCACACAAAAGACAATGACCTCTCTTTTATAATCTTCTAATCGACAAGGAGAAATTTCTTCTTAGTATCATCTGCCTCCTTATACTTATCCCCTTCATAAAATAATATTTTTCCAATACCCTTTTTTGCCGACTAGTGTTGGCTATGCAACTGGGAGGCGGGGGGTTTCTAGAGAGCGGTGGAAATCTTATGCAGTAGGTGGAGGAACTAGGGGTGCGGTGGAGAGTCTATGGGTGCACGTGGCAATCCATGGTGGTTTTAGATTGCTCTGTAAGCAGTCTATATATCTGTGGAAAGTCGAGGCTTAGGCTCCAATCATGATTTTTTTTCCCTATAAATAGTTGCACTTTGAATAGAAAATTTTATAAAGACTTTAACGAAAAGTTTCTAGTACTGTTCACTTTAACGAAAAATTACATTTTTTGCACTAAAAAGTCAATCATGGTACTATTAATTTTACCCTTTATTTTGTCCTGATTGTTAAAACTTCCAAGTTTTCAAGTTCTTTTAATTAGTTTTTCTATTTTTATATCATCTTTTCATACCTCTCAGGCATGTTGCACATAGCAGTTCTGCACGCATAGTATATGTATATATAGGGTAAATTACAGGGACAAGGATTGTTTACCCTCTTACTTCCGGTGCCCTTCCGTGCCCTTCTGTTTAGTGTGGTCATGGTTAAGCTACGTCAACATTTTATATTGTTTTTTATAGAGATAATAAGACAAAAATGAATAGTAATATAAAATGTTGACGTGGCTTAATCGTGACCACACAAACAGGAGGGCACGGGAAGGCAGACAATCTTTGTCCAAATTACATAGTAGGCGTTTATATTTGAGGTCTATTACAACCTCATACAACATCATTAAAACATTTCACTTTCATACCTCACGTACTATTTTATTTCAAAATAATACATCCGTTACATTTTCCATTCATTGATCAATTAAGTGTTAATGTGACTGCCAAATGTGTGCCATGTGGCAAAAAAAAATTAAATTTTTTTTTTAAAACCTAAATCTTCTATAAAAAAAAAACAAAACAAAAGCTGAACCCGCAACCCCCACCCCCCACCCACCCAACCTACAACCCACTAGAAGAAGAAGAGGAGGGAAAAAAAAAAACCCATCTTCATCTTCCCCGACCCCTCCTTCCTTCCAACCCACCCCTTTCTTCCCCCTCCCGTCTTCCCCAAATCCACCGTGCACCCATCCTCCACCTCCTCATCCACACCCACTACCTGCAACCCAAAAAAGAAAAGAAAAAAAAAAACCCATCTCCCTTTCCCTTCAACTCAGATCCCATCTTCCCCAATGAGTGTGGATTTAAGGAGTATGGTGTGTAAAGGATAGAAGAGGATGCGTGCGAGGGTAGGTGTGCTGGTTTTTTTTTTTTTCTTTCTTTTTTGTAGGTTGGGCTCAAGTTGAGGGAGGGGGAAGAGGGGAAGATGGGTGCGCGGAGGAGGTGGAGATGGGTGCAGAGGAGGAGGGGTTGGTGAGATCTGGACTTCGGCAGCGCGGGGGGGGGGGGGGGATGGTGGAGATATGGGATTGGGGTTTTGCGTCCGCGGGGGGAGGGGGGGATATGGGGTTTCGTGCAGGGGGATGGTGGTTTAGGGGGATCTGGTTTTTTTTTTTTTTTTGGTTCAAGGTTCAGGTATGAGGGAGGGGGTAGGGTGATAGGATCTGGATTTTCTCTTTCTTTTTTTCTTTTTTTTTATTTTAGAAGATTCAGGTTTTTTCTTTTTTTTTTGCCATGTGGCACACATTTGGCAGCCACATCAACACTTAATGGATCAATGGATGAAAAATGTAACGAATGTATTATTTTGAAATAAAATAGTACGTGAGGTATGAAAGTGAAATGTTTTAAAGATGTTGTATGAGATTCTAATAGACCTCAAACCTGAGGGGCTGCTTTGTAATTTACCCCGTATATATATGTAGAGAGAAGAATTAGAAAATTAAAGAGAGTAGAAGAAATACACAGTGTTAGGAGTGATCAAGTAGCATGCTCAAGTACGTTGAGTTTAGTTATATATTGCAGTAGTGATGTAGATGTTCGTTTTAGTTTTGAAATCGAGGAAAGGTAGTTTCTTGGGGAACTTATCATTATTGGGGTATTTGTCTTGTTTAAGTTTTGTGAAATATGTGTTGAACTTGATATATCTTTATAGCTGATGTAAGTGTATTTTGGAATATGGTATTCATATTATTGTTATTGCCAATAATGATACCAAACTGACACACTCGACCTGAAATATCCATCTAGACGCCCGAATCAAGCCGTGCTAGTCGATATCTAGAAAGTGACGAAGTCATAAACTGATGTGATGTGGAAAGTGCTACTAATTTAAATCTAAAGTAAGTAATTCTAGAGCGCACATGTGAGCATGACCAACTCATTTAACAGAAGTGATGTTCAAAGCATTAGTAAATTGCAGTGAAAAAATCGTAAGGACATTTATACAGAAAGAAAAAGTCTCCTACATGATAGCTTTTACCAGCAATCCTCGTCGTCACGAAACTCTTGCCGCTAAGATTCTGGAGGGGCAAAAAATAAGGATGAGTGCCTAAAAATAAAGTTTTGTAAAACCTTTTTGAAAAATGTAATATTATAATAATAGTATGTAATATGTACCCGGCATTGGATATTGAAATAATGTTGATTATATGCATATCATTTCATGTTGGAGAGGATGAATTTTATTGGTTTATTCGAGAATGGGATATGAAAATGGAACTATCTTTTGTGTTCAACTCTAGTAGGAACTAGCAAGGGTGTCAAAAGTGATATTATAAGAATCATATGACATAGTGGGGACACTGGCAATCGAGAGAAGAACAAGATGACCAGCAAAATGAGAACTGGGATGATTGAGTTGTCGGGGTTAGTTTGTATATTAGAGCATTTGGACCACCCCTATAGTGGTAAAATGCATAGTATGGGACGTGCAGATCCACGCGTTTTTATTATATAAATTGATGGACTGGGTGATTGAAGTTAAGCTACATTCATGGTTTATTAGTTAAATTGTGATTAATGATACAAATGTTATAATTAGGGACGAAGCAAGAAATTTAACTAAGAAGGGGCATCTTAAAAAATTTGAGCTCATTTTTTGGACAAATAAAGCTAGTTCTTTTACAAATACTGAAAAAATTAATTACAAAATGCCTAATTTTATTACTCTATTGTCTAATTTTGTCTTTAATTGTTGACAATCTAATGCTCATTTGTACTAATTAACCAAGTACATGCAACTCAACAAGGTTTAGACATTAGTGCATGAGAAAAATATACAAGACAGAGGGGCATTTAAAAACTAAAAGAGCATTTTCACTATTTTTAATATGATTAATTGAATAATCCTCAAAGCATGATTAATTGAATAATTTGTAATGAAACAAAATGGATGAGAGGGGGCATGTGCCCCCACTAGGCCTTACCTCCCTCCATCCATGGTTATAATTGATTATGTGCTGCATGACACTCGGTTTAGCCTTGACAATTATCCTTGATAAGACTTATGTCCCTCTGAGCTATGGTCTCACTCACCCTATATATTTTAGACCTTGCAGGTTTGGTACAAGATTAACGAAGGGTAGAAGAGCTAAGATTGTGTTCAATGAGGGATTTTAAGGTTTATATTTTATTTTTGTACACCCTGTAAAAGTTTTGGAGTTATTTTATAAGAGAAGTTTGTTTTTCGATTGTATTTTTACTTTTACTCGTGCATCGGGCGTGGGTTTATTTTTTCATCGACCCCAGGTCTGATGCGTGGCAAAACTTTTTACTAAAATTTTCAGGAATCAAAGTAGGAATAGTATTGAACCATATAAGTTATCTACTAATTCACATAATCTGAGTAAGAATCTATGTTATTACCCAAATGCCCCTATTTTAGTAATATATTTTAGGAAAATACCCCAAAATGGGACAATTTCTTAATCTTGGGAACAAAATAGGACAAATCGGCCATACACAAGTCATGCACACTATGCACAAGCCATGCACACCATACACAAAATCGAAATAAATACCCATATATAAATGGTTTATTCCTCTCTTTCTCTCCCCCATTTTTTGATTTCTCTTTCTACTCTCTCTCTCTCTCTCTTCATCTCTCTCTTCTCTCACTTTCTCTCTCTACTCTTTCCCCCTTCCTCAGATCTCTGAGCTTCGGTTTTGAAGAGATGGAAGTCCAAAGAGAGGCGAGAAGAGTGAGTTGGCCTTTGGGTTCACCTCATACCTCTGATTTCGAACAAAGGGATGCGAGAGAGAAGTGAGAAACGTGAGTTGGGTTTTGTTCCATATTTTCTATTTTGGCCGGAAAGTTCCATTTTTTCTAGCGACTAAAGCTTCAGCAGGCATAGTAAGGTAGGGTGTTTATTTCCAAGTTCCTTCATCAATGATTTATAGAATAAATGGGTTGTTTGTAACATGAATTAATACTTATAAGTTAAATTAGGGTTTGTGTTTCATGTTAGGGTGTATGGGTTGTGGAATAAATTTCAAGTTTTGACATGCTACAAGACTGGGATGGAACAATTTCTGGTTCAAGTATTCAATTGCAGAAATTTGTGAAATTTTTTCCGTAATGTGCATGTGGTGTGCATATGGTGTGTATGGCTACATCTTAATATGAAAAGTGGGAATGTTCACTAGTTATGATGCATGTATGTTGTGCCTCATAATTTAGTGAGTATGACCACAACCTAGTGGCCTCATAGAAAAACAAAATTAAGAAAAAACTTAAAGGACGTTAGGGGCCATGCGTGTACGTGAAATAACGACAAC
Organism: Malus domestica; assembly: GCF_042453785.1. Taxonomy (NCBI): domain Eukaryota; kingdom Viridiplantae; phylum Streptophyta; class Magnoliopsida; order Rosales; family Rosaceae; genus Malus; species Malus domestica. The sequence goes on from NC_091666.1 coordinate 7,066,103, forward strand.
GAGTATCATATTTTCCATGTGCACAGTTAAGCGGTGGTTGATATACGTAACAAGGCTTTTTAAATTGTCATTGTAACCTTATATAAGTTATATACATAACAATTATGTTTTTAATTGTATCCACTATACCAATATCTTGTCGTTAAAGTTTCTCTTGTTATGTGCATATGATGTGCATGTATTGTACATATTATGTGCATATAGTTTATTATGTGTAGATGGTGCGTATTTACATCTTTGATACTCTTCGCATTAACGTAGTTTACTACCTTTTCCTTTGATTCAGAGGCAGACCCTGCAAATACAAAAAAAGCGAATGAGTTCATGAAACAATTTCCTTTTATTTAGTTGGGTTTTTCGTGCCCATTCAAACTGCAATTTTTTCAAATCCTTGAAATATTTGAACCCAATCAAATTTGATACCAAATTCAAATTAATGAATCTTCGATTCTTCATGTAAAGTTTAGGGTCGTTTATCTAATTGCATCATTTTTTTGATTTCGAAGAGAGAGCTATGAGCTATGGTTTTTGGATTGAGCTCAGATCTGTGAGCATAATATGTGCATGTCCTGTACATGTCATGTACATACAGTGTATGAGCAAGCTTAATACGAAGAGAGCGAACGAGGTACGCGAAACAGTTTCATCCATATCCTTCTCTCTTCCTTCTTTCCACTCTGATTTCTCTCTTTTCCCTTAAATTTATCTCTTCTCCAAAAGGCAACTGACCTTTAATATGTTTTTTCATTTAATTGCAGCAAAAGCCAAAGCCTATTTTAGTACTTGTAAATTTGGACCGAGAGAGGGAAAAGACAGAAGAAATGAAAACCCATATATAAATCAGAGAAATGACAAAAAAAAAAAATCAAAATCAAAATTGAAGGATTTTGGGTCTCCTCCAAGAAAAACCAAACCAATCACTTCAACTCCAAAAGTCCATAAATTAGAAAGCAAAATTAAGCAAACCCAATAAAAAAACCTACGAATGAAAAGGTAAAAATCGAAGAAGATGAGTGGGTTAGAGAGAGCTCTTATGCATATTCGAAATGTAGAGAGCGAAGAGAAAGAGAGAAAGAGAGGGAGCTTGGATGAAGAAGATGGGTGGGTTAGAGAGAGCTCTTGGATGAAGAAGATGGGTGAGTTAGGGTTCTTTGAACGAGAATTGGGGGAGAGAGATTTTCTCTCTCTACAAAATGAGAAATGAGAGTTGGAATTTCAAGGTGTATGAAAATTTTTGTTTTTGTTTGATTGTTGTGCATGGTGTGTGCATATTTGAAATGTCATATTTATGTCCAAAGATTAAGAAATTGTCACATTTATGGGTATTTTCCCATATTTTATGTGCTATTTCTTTTAATTTATTTATTTATTTGGTAAAACTTTATTCTATTTTATTTTAACTTTGTAAGAATTTTTATTTTTTTTATTTTTTATTTTTACTGAGAGAACAAAATATAGTGTTGAGTTAATGCAAAGGGCAATCGGAATTGAGAAATAAGTGTCACAGCCCGTCCCAGAGAAGTATATTATTTAATTATCGACGGTGTGAAATTACCTAAATACCCTTGGACGTTGAGAATTATTATGGAGTGTTATGGTTTTGACTTAAGGTTGTGGACCTATTAGTTCTATTCCTCTATTATTGGACCCAATTAGAAATAAGTGTTCTCTTAGTTTTGATTGGTGGCTTTTGGACCACACACCCACCTACTATCTCTCTCTCCTTCCCGTGCTCTCACTCTCTCTCTCTCTCTCTCTCTCTCTCTCTCTCTCTCTCTCTCTCTCTCTCTCTCTTCGAACTCATACAGACGCACACAAACAAACCCAAAACAACATGGATCGAAGGTTCTGAGGTCTCCAGTGTGTTCCTAGGATCTTTACGAGTCGAGTGGTACCCATTTTCCGCAAGGAAACCTTTGAGAAACCTTAGTTTGAAAAGGAGTCGTGGGTGTACAGTACACCAAACCAGTTCGTGGAGGTTTCAAGCTATTCTAAGACTCAAAAGGTAATCTTCTAGTCCTCTGGTTTGTTTTGGCATAAATTGGAACAATTTTGGGCGTCAGAAAACCCCGGAAAATGGACCTTTGACTTTAGTACTATTCATCAACTTTTAAACCTTTGAGTTTTTGTGAATTTTAGGACCACAATGAGCTCAAGGAGATCCTCACGATGCTCGGAGTGCATCGTTGGTAGGATTTGGGTCACGGGAAGCTCGAAAATGGAGTTTTGCAGAGGTCGCCGGAGTTTGAGGACTTCTCCGACTTGATTTCATGAGATTTGAGGCGTGAAAGAGTTATAACGCAATTCTTTACCTCCTAAACTTCATTTTGGTGGAAATTGCATGAAAAATGGTGAACAAATGAGCGGGATTAAAGAGTTTGAAAAATTGCCCAGTTTCCAGCGCCGGTGACGGTTGTTGGAGCTGGAGGTAGGAGATGAAGGAATATTCTGTTAAGTCTGACGGAATATTCTCACGCCGTTAGTTAGTTTAGACGGATTGCGTTAGCTTTTAACGGAGTATTCTGGAATATACCTGACGGCGTCAATTGACACTGTCAGTGTGCCTGGCACATGGCCGCACGTGGGGGGCACGTCTGGCCGTGCCTTGGCCAGCACGTGGGAGCTAAGAAAAATATTCTAAAAATTTGGGGATGATCCTGAGGTTGTGTAGGTCACTGTAGTATTTTCATATACCCAAATTGAGCAACATATGAGAAGTTATTACCCATTGTTGGTTATGTGCGTTAAATAACGTTTATTCGGTTACTACGCCTATAGGTGAGACCAATTCTCAAGACATGCGTAATCAATCGAGGCTTGGGGGCTACGACCCATCAACATATCTGTGAGTGAGCAGTTATTTTCAATATATATATATATATACACACACTTGACGTTTTTTGCATAAAACGTATTGAAAGGAAATGTGATTTAAATGCCATGCTATGCCAATGCCTATATTTTATTTTAGTATATGCATTATCATAATTATGCATATTGTCGAATGGTGCTATGGAGGCCTAGGTAAGCTCAGGTGAGTTATGTTTTGATTATGTGAATTGTCAATGATGTAATATGTGATTGAATAGTGTTGAGCTCATAAAACTGCACCTAGGGTGATTGTGATTTAGCCAGAGATATAAAGTACATGTCTGTTTATTATGTCACCTCCCGCACCATATGCTCACATTGGATCCAATTTAGGTGCACAGTCTTGTCGTACAGACCTTATTTATGGTTCTGACTCGTAGGTGACTAGCGATTTATCGCCCGGCTATTATGTGAGAGGTGTATTGAGCATAATTATATTACACCCATTATCGTTGTACAGACCCTTCCATTTGGTTCCGACTATGGTGCAATATATTGCCGTATAGGTCATTGTAGTGACTCCGGTTAGATTGACTTTTGAGCTATGAATTCAGCCGTACAAACTACCACATGGGTTCCTGCTAACATGTTATATTTCTATGAAACTATTCTTACCTGAATTACTTATTCTGTTATATATAGGCATGGCATACATACAAATATGAATCTTGATTTTGAGCATGATTTGAGATATATATATATATATTTATGTATTCTATTTTCTGGGAAAGTATCTATATACTTGTTTTACGGCGAGGGGTTAGTATATTCAAAGAAAAATAAGGTTTTCGTGTAAGAATGTTTTTACTGACCCACTCAACTTTGTTTTTCACCCCTCCAGGTCTTAGATAGCAGAGTTTGGTGGCCACGAGGAATCCCACGGTGTTCTGACAGAATCCGAAGAAGTAGGATTCACCTTCGGGTGTTGTATCTTAGTAATTGTCCTACTTGACTGCAACTAGACTTTCTCATTGCTCTGAAAGTGTATTTATACACTTAGGCTCTCACTAGCATCCTTTCTTAACTAGGATTGCTAGTTACTTGGTTTTAAATTGTTCATATTCCTTACTCTTTGTCGCTTCCGCTTTGCGCTCATGGCTACGTCACTCTCATGTGACGACTAGCACGTCTCGACTCCGGTCGGGGTGTGTCAGTTTGGTATCAGAGCCTAGGTTGCAGTCCTATATATCTTTAGAATTTCCTAATGTCTTCTGTCAGAACTATACCGCCTCGTAGAGAACCATATCATTCAGATGAGCCTAGTTTCTCTGATATAGCTCAGTTAGGGGAAGCTATTATTAAGGTGATTCAGTCTATTATCCGTCCTTCTCAAAGGAATTCTTTTGAGACTTGTTATAAGCTGAAACTGAATCACTTCATGTAAAATGAAAGACCTGAGGGAGCAGAGCGATGGCTCAATCATTTGGAAAGGATGATTCGCATTATGCAAGGTCAAGGGAATCTTCTTTTTGAAAGGTGGATCAAGACGACCCTTAGTTTCTGAGTATTGAATCTGCATCCTGGTGGAGACAAGAGGCTTATCAATTGATGCTAGAGGAAATTGCTGATTGAGAATTGTTTAAAGAGTTGTTTAAGAAAAGATTTAATCCTCCGGCATATATGGATGATAAGAAGCAAGAGTTTACAAATTTGAGACAAGGAAGGATGACGACGAATGAGCATTGTGGAAAATTTATTGACTTGTCTCTTTACCATTCGAATGTTGCTGCTAATCTGGTTGAGATGTTACGTCATTTTAAACTAAGTAATAAGAAGATGTGGTGTTTTTTGGTGACCATTACCCATTGTGCTTCGTACCAGGAGTTCTACGAGAGTTTGTTGAGGACTCTAAGAATATGTTCAACGATATTGATAAAGGAAAGGAAAAGAATGGGAATCAGAGGAAATATGATCAAAGTTAAGGTTAGTCATCTCAAGGACTTCGTAAAACTCAAAGCTTCAAAAGAAGTGAAACTAATTCTAGTTCTTCTAGCGGAAATTTTAGTGCTACTGATCTGAGAAGAGGTGGTAGATTCACTGGAGGTCCCAGGTTCCAGAGGCAGGGATATATTGGTAAAGGAAATGTACCTTTGTGTCGTGGGTACAATAATAGACACTTTAGAGAGTGTAGACGAAGAAGCAGTGGATGTTTTACATGTGGACAAATGGGACATAAAGCTATAAATTGTCCCCATAAGCAGTAGATGCCCAGCAGTCTTCTTTGCCACCACTAGTGCCGATCCAGCAAGTTCCTGGATCTAGTAGTTATAGTCGGATGGGCTGTGGTGTGCAGGGGCGAAGAAATCAAGCTAATAGAGGTCGTGAAAGACGACAAAAAGCCAAGGACATGTTAACATATCACTGCAAGATGCTTAGAATTATTTGGACTTGATTATGGATACGTTAAACATTTTGGTCACTTTGCTAGAGTTCATTGGTTGTGATACAGAAATTTTATGTTTTGGACGATGTTGCCAAAAGAAGTAGTGAATGAGCACGAGCGAAGCATGCATATGTATTTCCCAATGAAGGACAAGATGGTAATATTGCACCCTCGGGAATTATTACTTACTTATCAAGACAACAGTGGGTTATCAGTATTGCGGGCTGCAGACCGTAATATTAATAACTTATTCGTTGGATTTGTTAAGTAAGTAAGCATGTAAGTCATTATATGATAGTATTGTGCTTTCAGGGTGTCCGGTGATGGTGGAAGATATAGTTATGCTAGTGAATCTTATCCCTTTAGATATGTGGATTTCGATGCTATTCTAGGCACATATTGGTTGCATTATGATCGTGCCAATACAGAGTGCTACGGGAAATCAGTTACTTTCCATTGTCTTGGATCACCAGAGATTACTTTTATGGATGAGCAAAGTGGAATGAGGTATGTCATGATTTCTGTTATGAGAGCGAATAAATGGTTATCGAAAAGCTGCCAAGAATACTTATCTCATGTAGTGCTAAATGATGCTACTCTGAGTAATGTGGAAGATGTAAGGTGGTTAGACATTTTCCTATTATAATTCCGGATGAGTTACTTGGATTGCCGCTAGACAAAGATATGGAGTTCACTATTGATTTGTTTCCAAGTACAGATCTTATATTAAAGAATGGCTCTTGCTGAGTTAAGGGAATTCAGTTACAGGAATTGATTGATAAAGGTTCCATTTAACTTAGTACGTTATCTTGGGGAGCCCCACTTTTGTTGTGAGAAAGAAAGACCGGACATTAAGGCTATGCATTAATTATAGGCAATTGAATCGGGTAACGATTGAGAACCGTTATCCATTGCCGCGCATTGATGATTGTTTGATCAGTTTAGAGGTGCCTGTGTGTTTTCAAGGATTGATTTGATGTTTGGTATTATCAGTTAAAGTTTAGCGGTGAGGATGTTCCTAAGACTGATTTCAGGACTCGTTGTGGTCTTTATGAGTTTTTGGTGATGCCATTCGGAGTGACTAATGTGCCTGCTATTTTCATAGATTTGATGGATCAAATATTCCAGCAATGTCTAGACAGGTTGTTATTGTTTTCATTGAAGATATTCTAGTATACTCTAAGTCGAAAGTGGACCATATTCGACATTTTAACTTGGTATTAAAGAAATTGAGAGAACATCGGTTGTATGCCAAGTTTAGTAAATGCCAATGTTGGATGAATCAAGTGACATTTCTGGGACATGCGATATCTGCTCAAGGTATTCAAATGGATCCTTAAAAGGTAGCAGCGGTGGAGGATTTGGAACAACCACGAACCGTGACGGAGATGCGGAGCTTTTTTGGCTTAGAAGGCTATTATAAACGGTTGTTAAGGAATTTTTCAGTCATTGCCTTGCCAGTAAGGAGATTGACAAGGAAGAGATTAAGGTTGAGTGAGATGAAAATTGGGAGCAAGTTGTCAGCAGCTGAAGTATTATCTCACTCATACACCTATTTTAGCACTCCCAAATGATAGTGGTAATTTTGTGGTCTACAATGATGCCTCGTTGAATGGTTTTGGATGTGTGTTGATGCAACATGGTAGAGTGATTGCTTATGCTTCACGACAATTGAAACCCCTTGAGATGAATTACCCTACTGATGATTTGGAATTAGCAGCCATTATATTGCCTTGAAGATTTGGAGACATTACCTTTAAGGTGAAAAGTGCAAGGTTTTTACGGATCAAAAGAGTCTCCAATATATTTATTCAGAAAGATCTTAATCTTCGACAACAAAGATGGATGGGTTGCTTAGTGATTATGATTGCACGACCAGGGTGATCGTGCGAATGTGGTTACTGATGCACTTAGTACGAAGACTCCAGTGAGAATTAATGCTTGATATGCTTGCCATGTTTCTCTTATTGCGGATTTGAAATCTACTGGAGTGAAGCTTAAGGTGAAAGAATGAGAAGAAAGCAATTTTGGACGAAGCACATAATTCAGCATATGCAATGCATCTTAGAGATACTAAAATGTGTCATGCCAATCGACCATTTTATTATTGGCCGCGTATGAAAAGAGAAATTGTTGAATATGTTAGTAAGTGTGCCAATTGTCAACAAGTTAAAGCTAAAAGGAAGAAACTTTTTGGTTTAATGCAGCCACTCATCGTTCCATAGTGGAAATGGAAAAATATTATGATGGATTTCTTGTACAAGCTTCCTCGTACATAAAATGGTTACGATGAAATTTGGGTGATAGTTGATTGACTTACTAAGTCAGCGTATTATTTTTCAGTAAAGGAACATTAACCTTTCCAGAAGTACAACAACTATTTATCTGTTTTATGGAAAAGAGATTTGGGCTTACGGATCTGTTGAACTTCTTGGGCATGTTGGTCACGTCAGTTTCCCGAAAGTAACACCATAAGGCCCATGAATGATTTGAAAATTTAAGACCCTCAGTCAGTGGAGGAGACTACTCAGAATATTCAAGTACTTAAGTCGAACCAAAAAGCTGCCCTAGATAGACAAAAGAACCTAGCTGACAGGTATGCTATTGATCGAGTATACAAGGTTACTGATTGGATATTTTAAAGCTTTCACCATGGAATGAGATAGTAAGAGTTGGAAAGAAAGGCAAGCTAAGTCCTAGGTACATCAGGCCGTCTTTGATCACTAAAAGAATCAGTGAAATGCTTACAAGTTTGAGTTGCCTTCAGAATTGGCTAAGGTGTATAATGTATTTCAAGTTTCGATGCTTCTTTACTATGTAGCATATTCATTGCATGTGATTCCGGTTCAGCCTTGGAGATTAATCCGGACTTGACCTATGATGAGGAACCAGTGACTATTTTGGATTGGAAAGAGGAAGTCCTGAGAAATAAGACTGTGTACTTGGTAAAAGTATTATGGAGAAACCATTCAGTGGAAGAAGTTTCGTGGGAGACAAAGGATCGGATGAGAGAGATGCATCCAAGGTTGTTTTATAAGTATTAGTGGATGTATTGGTTGTATATAGTTTCAAGGACGAAATTTTATAAGGTGGGGAGATTATCACAGCCTGTCCCAGAGAAGTATATTATTTAATTATCGACGGCGTGAAATTACCTAAATACCCTAGGACGTTGAGAATTATTGTGGAGTGTTATGGTTTTGACTTAAGGTTGTGGACCTATTAGTTCTATTCCTCAATTATTGGACCCAATTAGAACTAAGTGTTTTCTTAGTTTTGATTGGTGGCTTTTGGACCACACACCCATTACTCTCTCTCTCTCTCTCTCTCTCTCTCTCCTTCCCGTGCTCTCTCTCTCAGACTCTCTCTCTCTTCGAACTCATACGGACGCACACAAACAAACCCAAAACAACACGAATCGAAGTTTATGAGGTCTCCAGTGTGTTCCTAGGATCCTTACCAGTCGAGTGGTACCCATTATCAGCAAGGAAACCTTCGAGAAACCCTAGTTTGAAAGGGAGCCGTGGGTTGACAGTACACCAAACCAGTTCGTGGAGGTTTCAAGCTATTCTAAGACTCAAAAGGTAATCTCCTAGTCTTCTGGTTTGTTTTGGCATAAATTGGAACAATTTTGGACGTCAGAAAACCTCGGAAAATGGACCTTCGACTTGGGTACTATTTATCAACTTTTAGACCCTTGAGTTTTTGTGAATTTTAGGACCACAGTGAGCTCAAAGAGGTCATCACGATGCTCGGTTTCTGGCGATGGCGTGAGTATTTATCAACTTTGAAAAATTGCCCAGTTTCTGGCGCTGGCGACGGTTGCCAGAGCTGAAGGTAGGAGATGAAGGAATATTCCGTCAAGTCTGACGGAATATTCTCACGCCGTTAGTTAGTTTAGACGGATTCCGTTAGCTTTTAATAGAATATATTGGAATATACATGACTGCGTCAGTTGACACCGTCAGTGTGCCTGGCACATGGCCGCGCGTGGGGGGCACGTCTGGTTGTCCCTTGGCCGGCGCGTGGCGGCTCATGGGAGCTAAGAAAAATATTCTAAAAATTTGGGGATGATCCTGAGTTGTGTAGGTCATTGTGGTATATTCATATACCCAAATTGAGTAATATATGAGAAGTTATTACCTATTATTGGTTATATGCGTTAAATAACGTTTATTAAGTTATTACGCCTATAAGTGAGACCTATTCTCAAGACATGCGTAATCAATTGAGGCTCGGGGGCTACAACCCATCGACATATCTATGAGTGGGGAGTTATTTTCAGTATATATATATACTTGACGTTTTTCCCGGAAAACGTATTGAAGGGAAATGTGATTTAAATGCCATGCTATGCCAATGCCTATATTTTATTTTAGTATATGCATTATCATAATTATGCATATTGTCGCATGGTGCTGTGGAGGCCCAGGTAAGCTCAGGTGAGTTATGTTTTGATTATATGAATTGTCAATGATGTAATATGTGATTGAATAGTGTTGAGCTCATAAAACTGCACCAAGGATAATTGTGATTTAGCCAGAGATATAAAGTACAGGCCTGTTTATTATGTCACCTCCAGCACCATATGTTTACATTAGATCCAATTTAGGTGCACAGTCTTGTCATACAGACCTTATTCATGGTTCCGACTCGTAGGCTAGCAATTTATCGCCCGGCTATTATGTGAGAGGAGTATTGAGCATAATTATATTAAACCCATTATCGTCGTACAGACCCTTGCATTTGGTTCCGACTATGGTGCAGTATATTGCCGTATAGGTCATTGTAGTGACTCCGGTTAGATTGACTTTTGAGTTATGAATTCAGCCGTACAGATTACCACAGTGGTTCCGGCTAACATGTTATATTTCTATGAAACTATTCTTACCTGAATTACTTATTCTGTTATATATAGGCATGGCATACATATGAATCTTGATTTTGAGCATGATTTGAGATATATACATATTTATGTATTCTATTTTCTTGGGAAGTATCTATATACTTGTTTTACGGCGAGGGGTTAGTAGATTCAAAGAAAAATAAGGTTTTCGTGTAAGAATGTTTTTACTGACCCACTCAACTTTGTTTTTCGCCCCTCTAGGTCTTAGATAGCAGAGTTTAGTGGCCACGAGGAATCCCATGGTGTTTTGACAGAATCCAAAGAAGTAGGATTCACCTTCGGGTGTTGTATCTTAGTAATTGTCCTACTTGACTACAACTAGACTTTCTCATTGCTATGAAAGTGTATTTATACACTTAGACTCTCACTAGCATCCTTTCTTAGCTAGGATTGCTAGATACTTGGTTTTAAATTGTTCATATTCCTTACTCTTTATCGCTTCCGTTTTGCGCTCATGGTTACGTCACTCTCACGTGACAGCCAGCACGTCTCGACTCCGGTCGAGGTGTGTCATAAGTGAAGGTATAATGGGGAGGAAAAATTCATTCTAATTCCTCCAATTTCGCAAAGTTCAATTACCATCAAATTGTAGGGAATCCAATTCCTCCAAATTTTAGAGTTGAATTCCAAAAGTTGTGTGGGTCCCATCAAAATTTTTATTCCCTAATATTTCGTAAATACGGAAGTATCCTTATTTAGAATTTAATTTTGCAGTCTTTCAGAAATTAAGGAATAATTTAGAGTGAAGTATGATATGCAACTACGAAACGTTCAATTTCAATTTTATAAACATCTTTCTATTTTTTCAATTTCATACGATAGCTCCCAATTTCACACCAATGTCACACAATGGTTAGAAATATGTTAAATTGACTATTAAATGATGATGTGGCTGTCAAATTTGTCCACATAGATAAAAAAAAAAAAAGTTATGCCAAAAAATAAAATGAAAAAGAGTAGGCTCCACCCCCTTCAATCCAATAAATTTTTCATTGTGCCCAGAATGTATCACTATATAAGCAGTGAGATACTTGTATTAAAAAATTAACAACTTAAAAAATAAAACTTTTCTCCACTTATATAATGACACGTGGTGTATCATCCGTGTTTCAGACACAATGAAAATTTTCTCCGTCAATCTTACCACTCAACGCCATTCCCTTCTACTTCCACCAAGGTTTGTACCATCTTTATTGGCAACGACCATCAATATGTGGGTCAGAGCGGCGACGGGTCAAAGTGTAGTAGTGGTTTCATCAGATCATGAGAATCACGAGGTGATGAAGACATCCGGGTGCGAATTGGATCCAGAGTGCTGGTTGCTGGTGGTGTGGGTCAAGTCTGCTGTGAGAAGAGCAGGGTGGTGTGGGCAGTAGCGGGTGATGATGATGCAATTCTGGGCAAAATTCAAAGTGTGGCAGGATCGTCGCGCGACGATCCGTTGTAGGTTCGTGAGAGGTCAACGAAGAATCAGGTGGCAGGTTAGTGTGGTTCATCGAGTCTTATATCATTAGGACAACGACTACTGTGGCAAACAGGGTGTAAAGAAAGAATATTACAAAAAAGAATTGTCTCGAATGAATAATTTCATTGATCTGAATCATACAATATAGACAAGAGCATTCTCCTAATAAATCTCTAATCTAATAAGGTTCCCAGTAAAAAAAGGAATTACAAATTAAATACAAATCTTTTCCTAAACAATCTCGGAGAATCCTAGATTAGGTGAATGTATTTTCCAATACTCCCCCTCAAGTTGGAGAGTGAATATCATTCACACCCAACTTGCGAACAAGAGGAATAAATGTTTCTTTTCCCAAAGCTTTAGTAAGCACATCGGCTAATTGAAATGAAGAACAAACATGCCTTGTTGCAACAGCCCATTCTTGAATCTTTTGTCGAATAAAATGGCAATCAATTTCGATATGACGAGTTCTCTCGTGAAAAACGGGGTTAACCGCAATATGCAAAGCTGCTTTATTAGCACAATATAACAAAGCGGGTTTGGAATGAGCCAAATGAAGATCTTTGAGAAGATATATGAGCCATGACAACTCTTGGCAAGTATTCGTCATAGCCCTATATTCTGCTTCCGCCAAAGACAATGAAACGGTCTTTTGTCTCTTTGATTTCCATGAAACCAAAGAAGAGCCCAAGAAAATGCAATAACCTATAGTTGACCTTCTAGTAATTGGACAACCTGCCCAGTCAGAATCACAATATGCACACAAAGACAAGTCATTTTGTGAAGAGAAGAAAAGACCTTGTCCTGGTGCATTCTTGAGATAACACAAAATGTGTAGAGCAGCTTCCATGTGGGGCTTTCGAGGTTCATGCATAAACCTATTCAAAATGTGCACTGAATAAGTGATGTCAGGTCTTGTAATAGTAAGGTATATAAGGCGTTCAACTTTGTATAATAAGCAGCCACAGACAACTGCTCTTGAGTCAAATATGCAATTTCCCGTTGAAGTTGAAAGATGCGGAGAGCATTGCTTTGAGAGAATCGTTCTTGGAGATCTTCCCATACCGCACGAGCCATTGTATAGTAAAGAACATTGCCTCCAATCTCACATTCAAGAGTGTTGACGATCCAGGCGACAACCATATCGTTGCAATGCGACCAAGTCGAGTATTCACTAGAATCTGGTGAAGGAGCTTTGAGAGTTCCATCAACGAAACCCAATTTATTTTTGGCATTAAGAGAAACTGTCATGGCCCTATGCCTTGTCGCATAATTATCCCCATTCAGAGGCTTTGAAACGAGCATCAACCCCGGATGATCGGAGTGATGAAGAAAATAAGGGTTTGAAACTTCTTGGTCACCCATGGAAGATGACGGGGCTGTTCTTCGAGGTTTGTAGCACGAGAAAAATTAGGGTGCAGAGAAAAAAATTGCAGCGGAGAAAAAAGCTAGGGTTTTAAACCTACTCTGATACCATGTAAATAAAGAATATTACAAGAAAGAATTGTCTCGAATGAATAATTTCATTGATCTGAATCATACAATATATATAGGAGCATTCTCCTAATAAATCTATAATCTAATATGGTTCACAGTTAAAAAAGGAATTACAAATTAAATACAAATTTTGTCCTAAACAATCTCGGATAATCCTAGATTTGGTGAATATCTTTTCCAATACAGGACAACACTCAGCATCCCCATGGACACAAGCTTGAAATATTTTTTTTATAACCACCTCGACGAAATTGTAGAACCCCCAGTTTTCACATCATCTTTTAACGGTTAATACATAATATTTGACGGATATATGATATTGTAAAGAAACGTAACTTTGTGTAAGAATGTGAAAAATAAAAAACTAAAAGACGACGTATGAATTTAATGTTACACAAAAACTTGAGACTACAAACTGTCATTTACTCAATAATTTATTATTGGCCTTCATTATTTTATGGTTTAACCATGTTAATCTGGATGGACTAATCCCCTAAGAAGTTGCCCTTGTCAGAAATTTCGTTTGGGCTACAGCCCATCTCAGCCAGCTCTCTATCGGTCCCTGGTTGGAAGAAGAAAATATATATATATATATATATTCAAATAGTCGTCGATGATTATGTTTTTGTTTTGGTAAACCGTCGATGATTATTTGGTAGTAGTACTCTGAGGAGTTAATTAGCTGCTGTCCCAACTGGCTTTGATTATATATATGATGAAAATGGATGAAATTTAAAAACTGAATTTGGAGAAAGTCAAGGTCAAAAATGTGAAAATCAAAGGATGCAACAAGATGCCTGCGTGTGCATGCAGTGGCTGTTGCTTGCATGACCGTACAACTCCCTAGCTGTTTGCTGCCCCCTCGTGCGTTTGAATTTTATGCCAAATTGTTGACGTGACTCCCTTTCTCTTCTTTTATCCTTTCTACCCTACTCTGTATTTTTGAACAGAACCGGATCCCCTCCTAAGCTTAGGAGGCTGAGCCTTCTGAACAAATCACACGGAACATTAAAATTTGATTCAACGGTTACAAATAGAATATCTCTCTAAAAGTTATAATAATTGCAATCGTTGTATCAAATTTCAACAACCTGTGTGATTTGCTCATGAGGGGATCCGGTTCCTTTTTGAACACCTAACCTCCTCAAGACAAAAGAAAATTACTCATTACATACTTCGAGCTAAGTGTTGAGCAACTTTTTTTTTTATGACAAATAAGAATCATGAAATAAAAAGAACAGATTGTTTGAATTTGTTTATAAATGATTTTAGACGATAATAAAAAAATAAATAGTTTTAATTGTAATATTTATAAGTGATATCACGTCGTCGTTAAAGATGGAATAGCTCATATTCAAGTATATTGTCATATTTTTTATACCAAATCAAACATGCATCTCCAATAAAAATAGTAAATTGTCTATCAAAAGTATCATTTACTAACTTATGTGGCATTTTGAGAGAAAAAGAAATTGCTACATAAAGTATTGTCAATCAAGCCACCCGTATTTTTTAATAGGATAGTGTTATTGATACGTTCATTTTTACTTCTTACACATCCCTTTTAATTTTCAATCATCAAATCAAATGAATTGAAGAAAATTAATGACCACAAATTAACAAAAGTATGTGAGAGGTTAAAATGAGTGTGGGAATAACACTATCCTTAGACACCTAACAATTTCTTACACAACCCGTTAACACAACACGTAAACAACACGAAAATAACGGGTTTTGGGTCAACACGATATCTAATCGGGTCGTTATCGGGTCACACGATAAGAACCCGTTATTTAACAAGTTCTTAACAGGTTTACACGAAAGTGACATGCGGGTAACCTGTTTTGACACGTTAAGAAAAATGTTATTTTGATGATTTTAATTTTTAAACTACTTAAAAAACTTACTATAAATACAATAGACATAGTGTATATGTATATATTGTATATTAAATATATATTATTGTATTATTATTCAATGTAAATTTAAAAAATTTAAGTTTTATTTATTTATTTATATAGTATAGGCAAAGTGTGAGAATAAAAAATTATAAAACACATTAAAATAAAAGTATCAAGTAATTTACAGATACCAAACACATTAAAAAAAACATAATAATTAATTTATAAGTGCGAAAAATGTGAAAAATTAGGCAAAGCTCGTGATCGCATCTTATACGATATGAGTATGGGTACAATGTTGTTTGATTTTTAAAACCATACAAATCCTCATGAATAGTATTTTTAAGGGAGTTCAAACTAAATAAAATTCATAATCTTAATGTACAAGTTTAAAAAATGTGAAGGCATATATAATCGTGCAAGGTTCCTCAACCTTGAAGCGTAAGTCCCTTCATTTTGCATATCCTTGAATATTTGGTATTTTATAGTAATGTACTAATGTTTTTTCATTAGGCTCTTATTTTGGAGTATATAATACTTGAAAAACAAATGTTTTTTTTTTAATGTTTTGGAGTAATATTAATGTGACAATGTGGTATGTGTTGATGCACAAAACCGGAGGGATGTTGGAACAACGTAAATCCGACCGTGAATCTGCAAGAAAGTAAAGAACACAAGATGTATCGTGGTTCACCCCAATGTTTGGGCTATGTCCACACTGATATTGTATTTCTCAGTTTGTGAGAGGATTGTGAGGGAGAGAGAGCTTCTGTATGTGAGGATGAGGGCCTCTTTTTGGGGATATGAGACCCTTTGATTGTGAGGGTAAGGAGTCCCTTTTATAGACTAAGGGCTCCTTACTTATTACATATTTACCCCTTCATTTATTACATAATTACATTTGAGTCCCCCGAGAATTTATATGAGGTCTAAATACGGAGGCCCTAAGTATGGTATAAACAGTAGTCCCCCAAGTCTTCAGTCAAGAGAGTCTTTTGGCTGGAGACTTGAAATTCAGTCCATGTGTGGGCCGAAGTAACTAGATGTCGTCTAGAACTAATACTTGATATGAGGCGGTTCCCAATCTGAAATGACGCTCAACTAGAAGTAGCAAATGTTGCAAGGCTGCTCTGCTTGTGGCTTATGTTGCCTTGGTTGGCTTGGCTTGTGGCGTTGAAGGTTAGGGAGTCCCTTTTATAGAATAAGGGTTTGCTCCTCAATACATAAATGATGGGCTAGAGTTGATGCTCGCGGCGAGGCGATTGCTCAGCAGGCGGCGATACTCTCTAATGAAAGTGAGGGAGTCCCTTTTATAAAATAAAGGCTCGCTCCTCAGTACATGAATAATGGGCTAGAGTTGATGCTCGCGGCAAGGCGGTTGCTCAGCAGGCGGCAATGCTCTCTAATAATGGTGAAGGAGTCCCTTTTATAGAATAAGGGCTCGCTCCTCAATACATAAGTGATGGGCTAGGAGTGATGCTTGCGGCAAGGCGGTTACTCAACAGGCGGCGATGCTTTCTAATGATGGTGAGAGAGTCCCTTTTATAGAATAAGGGCTCGCTCTTCAATACATAAGTGATGAGTGTTCTCTAATGAAAGTGGGGGAGTCCCTTTTATAAAACAAGGGCTCGCTCCTCAATACATGAATAATGGGTTAAGTCCCCTGAGTATTTTTCATGAGTGCTCTCTAATGAAAGTGAGGGAGTCCCTTTTATAGAATAAGGGCTCATCTCTTCTTACATAAATAATGGGTAAGTCCCCCAAGTATTTTTCATGAGGCCCAGTTGTGGAAGCCCACCATATGGTGCATAGTGTAGTCCCCCAAGTATTCAGTCACTAGAGTCTATTGGTTGGAGACTTCAAATTCAATCCATGTATGGGCCGAAATGGCGATTTGTTCGGAGGTGGTCTTTGTATACCATACACTGAAGCTTTGTAGGTGAAGCTTTGAAAATGAAGCTTTAAAGCTGGAGCTTTAAAGCTGGAGCTTTTGTAAATGAAGCTTTTGAAGCTGGAGCTCTATAAATGAAGCTTTCGAAGTTGATTGACAAGAGTGATGCTCATGAATGTTTATGTTGATTGTCATGAGTGATGCTTATGGATGTTGACATGAGTGATGCTCATGAATGTTGATATGAGTGATGGTCATGAATGTTTATGTATGATTGCCATGAGTGATGCTCATGTATAATTTTGGAGTACTGGACGTACTTTTGATCACCTAGTTGGTGATAATAGCGGCAGGCTGCCGAATAATTTTGGAGTACGGGACGTACTTTTGATCACCTGGTTGGTGATAATAGCGGCAGGCTACCAAATAATTTTGGAGTACTGAACGTACTTTTGATCACCTGATAATAACGGCGGGCTGCCGAATAATTTTTTGTAGTACTAGACGTACTTTTGATCACTTGGTTGGTGATAATAGAGGGCCTGGCTTTTTGTTTGCATATGAGCCTTCACCCTCCACATAACATTCCAGCCCATTATTTTGGGCTTGCCATTTTTTTTTTTATGATTACCCTCTGATGGGGTTACATAGATGTCAGGAAAATAAATCACATCATTCAAAAATAAATTCGACCCTCTGCTCAATGGGTCACGCCCATAACCCTTTTCTGCATGCCATCACCACCGCAATTATGTATGTTTCTTCTTTTGGTTTCTGCTTTTGCTTCTCTGGTTTTCTTTCTGCTTTTCTTGATCTCCCCGCTCTTTCTCTGTCTCTCCATCTCCAACCATACTCACCTGCAGACTTGCTTTTGCTTTTTCTTTTTATCTTCTTCCTTTAATGCTTTTCATTTTTTTAATACTGTGGCCCTGAAACTTCATCAGCTTTTTCTTTCCTATACAATTGCTCGACCAATGCAACAGCAAACTCCATGGTAGTACCAGCACCACCGCAATTATGTCTGTTTCTTTTTTTGGTTTCTGCTTTTGCTTTTCTGGTTTTCTTTATGCTTTTCTTGATCTCCCCGCTCCTTCTCTGTCTCTCCATCTCCAAACAAACTCACCTGCAGACTTGCTTTTGCTTTTTCTTTTTATCTTCTTCCTTTAATGCTTTTCATTTTTTGAATACTGTGGCCCAGAAACTTCATCAGCTTTTTCTTTCCTATACAATTGCTCGACCAGTGCAACAGCAAACTCCATGGTAGTACCGGGTCCATGACTTGTCACAACTTTGCCATGGTAGTACCAGGTCCAAGTTCTTTGAGGGACATCTGCTGATATGTGATTTTCCTTTGTTGGCGAAGTTTCTCAGCCACAGGATCCAGTGGCTCTTCGTTTTCTACTTTAACGGTTTTTTGTTTCTTATCTGTAGCTTTTGCAGGAGGTTTTGTTGTAGGTTTCTTAGGCACCTTCTCAGCAAAAGGCTTTGTTGTAGGTTCCAGAGGAGCAGGTTCATCGAAATCTCCCCGTAGAATTTGTTCAACGAAAGGTCGAGGTACCGAAGGCTCACCGGAATGTTGCCGGAGATTGTTTTCCCTTCTTTCTTACAACAAAAACTATCTTAAGACAGAAGAGAACGAACAAATCTTAGAGCCAGAGAGCCCCGGCCTCTATAAGAAGAGGAACAAAAGTGCCGTTGATATGAGAAACCATGACTCTGTCCATTGCGCCGACGAGTTTACCACCGATGAAGACGACGGGGACGGCGGAGGAAGTCGCCAGCCGCCTTATCAACGCCCTCTCCAAGTCCTTACCTCTGGGGTCCTCGTCCAGCTTGCACACAGTGGGGTTGACGCCCTTGCCGCAGAAGAGGCGCTTGATGGCGTGGCATATGCAACAGTTGCTTATACTGAATATCACCACCGCGCTCTCCGACGCCATCCGCTTTATGTGCTCCAGAGGGTCCTTCATGCCCATGGAGGTTTTTGTGGGTATGCAGGAGCCCCATGACTCGGTCTAGTAGTGCATCGTGCTAGCTTAAATTGTTGAGGAGGTTAGGGTTTAGGTTGAAGTGAAGCGAAGGAATGTATAGATATCTGACTAGAAAATCAGCTTTTTGGTTAAGTACTTGGGAGTTCAGATGAGTAGTAATATGAGTAAGTGAGATTTTTGGTAAAGAGGGAGTCTGCGAAGTTTTTCTGGGTTTTTGTAATTTTGCAGATTCACGGTAGAGGTGAAAAAAAATGAAAAAGAACTGACACAACTTTTCGTATCGATTCCCACAGACGGTGCTAAATGTTGATGCACAAAACCGGATGGGTCTTGGAACAACGTAAATCTGACCGTGAATCTGCAAGAAAGTATAGAACACAAGATGTATCGTGGTTCACCCCAATGTTTGGGCTACGTCCATATTGATATTGTATTTCTCAGTTTGTGAGAAGATTGTAAGGGAGAGAGAGCTTTTGTATGTGAGGATGAGGGCCTCTCTTTGGGGATATGAGACCCTTTGATTGTGAGGGTGAGGAGTCCCTCTTATAGACTAAGGGCTCCTCACTTATTACATATTTGCCCCTTCATTTATTACATAATTACACTTGAGTCCCCCGAGTATTTATATGAGGTCTAAATACGGAGGCCCTAAATATGGTATAAACAGTATGCATATACTAATTTAGTATTATGTTTTTTTAGGTCAAATTATGCTTTTTATTTTCATTATTTATTGATTTAAAAAATATTTTCTTTAACAGGTAATGGGTCAAGTCATATTACCTGATAATATTAACGGGTCGATTTCAGGGAAGGTCATATTACCTGTTTACTTTAACAGGTGTTACACGACACAACCCGTTAAGATATTGGGTATGACACAAACACGAAAAACAAGACATGAATGCCAAGTCTAACTATCCTTTTTAATAATATAAATCTCGTGAATGACAAGTTTAAAACTGTTGTAGGCATAACTTACTGAACAATTATGGAGGCCAGAGAGATATGGAAGGTGCAGCAATAGTAGAGAGAAAGAGAGATGTGTAATTGTGGGTGTATTCTATTCCATCCCATTATGCCTTTATTTATAGTAGTATGATAGGTAAAAACCTTTCCCTTTAGGATTACAACATTTAATAGGTAATCTACTCCTAATAGGAATATAAGAGATATACTAGGATTTACAAAATCACATTCCTAATCTAATAGGACTGCAACATTCCCCCTTGAATGTGTAAATACTCAAGTAAATGGCGCATCAGGTATACGGTGATGAAGCAAGTACAGTTAATGAAGTCATCGACACAATAAGCAAATGCGAGTCTCAGATCAACGGAAGAATGCATAAAAAGTAAAACTCACAAAACCTCGCTATGTTAAAACCCAAGGTAGGGGAAAACCCCATAGTCTAAGGAGAAAAGTGAGAAGTTGCATTAAGTCAAAACTATACGTCTTTTGGACGCAAGTAAAAGAGCTCACAAGGGTATGATAAGCCCAGGATGGATGCCTCGTTAAAACCTAGTTAGGTAGCAAAAACCCAGTGGGAAAAATTCTCCTAATCATAGGGAAAAAGAGTACATTAAAATCAAGTGAGTATACTTCTGGATACTCCCCCTGAGTTTGACATAACTTCCAAATGAGAACCACAAGCATTGCATATGATAGTTAGGCATACCAATTCCTCGGACAAGCTTCTGGAAGGTTGACTTCGGCAATGACGTCGTGTAGAGGTCGCCAAGGTTGTCTGGGATCGGCTTGTATGACTTTAATCTCCCGATGCTTTGCTGATGTAGATGTGGACGCAATATGTCTTGGCGTTGACTTCGTTGATGTATCATGGCTTGGTCGGGTGGATACATGCAGCATAGTCTTCATGGATCGTCATTGGGACTCAACGATGGATGAAAACATAGGAAGTACTTTGAATATGCTCAACAAGAACTCTTAACCATGTCTCACTTATGGCGTAGTGAAGTGAGGTGAGTCTTGGAACAATTCGAAGATTTCGCAACTAAGGTCATATCATGAACCTCCAAGATATTGTGATATCCTTAACAATAAAGACATAACCATTTGGGGATTTTTGTGCGGGTTTGATAGTAACTAACGTTAGCATAACAAACAAGGCAAGCATCATTCTGAGGATCAGGGGGGTTGGATCTGCTCGAGATGCGTCGGGATTTGCCTATGTAGTACCTTCATGGTACGTCTTTAATACCAATTCAGTGGTTGCGTGTAGGCGCGGTGCTGTATCTTTACCAAGATCAACAACGAATGAGATGTCCTATCTAAATACAATGAGCTAAGTACAATGAAGCGCAAAGTTGAACTTTAGATATGGAATTTCGGATTCCATAACCTCTTCAAGGGTCTCATTTGCATATAATGTATGGACAATCAAAGGTATACTCAAAGGTAACACATTCGAGGTGTAGTTCGACTGGTAGACCAAAATACCGTCAAAACAATGCTTGAACTTCAGGTCAAGGCATAAACAAGTTTTCCCAAGATCCTTCATCTCAAATTCCATCTTCAGGTGCGAGGCTATTTTCTCAAGCTCTTCCGGAGTCTTAGTGAGATTCGTGTTAATGACATAAACTGTAACTCTAGTACTTTGGAATAAGACTTCATAGTTTAACACACAAGGGTATTATTCATATCCCTAACTGATCAAATAATCACGTAGACGGGTATACCACATCAATTGAATTTTTCAATCCATAAGTGAACGCCTCAAAACAAGTTAATAGGGTGTTCCGTGGTTTTGGAACTATTTGAATCAGTCCATGTAATTCTTCAAAAGCTTACATGTCAATCTCCGTATCTATATCCCCATGGAAAAAACACTAACCACATTTCATAATGTTGCTATCAATCACAGGATGTTTGAGAGAAACCTTGCGCCGTAAGGCGTGTATCATATCGTACTATTTCATTCATCTTGTAACGTTTCCTTTCCCACTTGTAAGACAACAAGGTTACCTTGGGCAGTGTAGTAATGACAGGTCCAATACACACTTTGGTAAGAAATTTAACCTAGATTGTAATTTCAGTTGTCCAATCAATTCTATGCTGTCACTTAATCAACAGAACACGGTTCGATATCGTCACTTTTCATTTATGTCGGTAGCTACCATATAAGTGAAAACATCATTGATGATAATCTCATTTCAATTCCATTTACGTCATCCAAACTAGTATACTGAACTAAAAACTTTAAGTCTCGGGAGAAATCCAGATTAATCTTATGAGATGGAAATGATTTGAGACAGTGATCCAGTTTAGATTCATTGTTGTACCGTATCTTCCTCTTTAAGGGAAGTGAATCCTATGAACCGAATGATCTGTCGTGCTCCAGGCCAAGACAGATTGATTAGCTATCCGCCGGCGTATCGTACCATCCAACATGGGCGTCCAAACCGTCCAACAGGGGCGGCACACCCTCCAAGGATGTTAACTTGACGTCCGTTAAGTACGTCTATCCTTGCAGGCATGTTTGCAGCTAGTATATGATCTCGTCACTTTAGCTAGATCAGAAGAATGCGTCTGGAGCAACATTCTGAAAGCTAGAATTCATCGCACTTGCTTATCACACTTATGTGGTATGGGGATTGAGATGAGACATAGTGGTTAACGTCCACGCAAATTCGCGATTTTACAGAAACGTTGATGTTCTTATCTCTTCCTAACGGCGAGAAGACTATCTCATTAAAGTGATAACTCGCATATAAACGGTTAAGCGATTGCATGCAAGGGCTTGAAGAGAGCTAATGTGAAGGAGAATCATGATCAACAAAAAATACAGACCCTTCTTTGAGGACCCATGGTGGTACATTGCGGCGGTGGAACTTGGCACATGGAATGCTCACCCAAATGTGTAAATACGAAAATCGTCAGGTTTATACCTAGTAACCAACTATAACGTCATATAGGTTGGGTGGCAATGGGCCTCAAGGCGGACCAACATAACTGCGTATAAGGATTGCAAAGCCCTAGATAGAAACCAAAAACTTGGTATGTTTACCAAAATTCAGGCGATCATTTAAATTGCGCTTTATGATCACTAGGCGAGGCTCTTTGGGGTGAACATGGGAATTCAATGTTCAATTATAAACCCAAAATACATGCAATACTTTATCGAAAACCATCAATATATACTCTTAGGCATTATCCAGTCTCCTGGACCTTAAGGGATAAGTAGGGTGGTGAACCCGTAATCGGCCATGAGGTTTAATAACAATGTTTGTGGACAAACATGTGACCAGTTTGTCGATTCATCAACCAAAATCATAAGTATTTTATGTGGTCCGCATTTTGGTTGGATTAGTCCACATATATTCCCCTTGAATCCACTATGAAAAAGGAGTCGTGTTGTATCTTTGCAAGGAATGATATAGAAATCAATTTCCCAAATGAGCAGGCTTTGGCAAAGTGTGCTTGTAATTTCAAGATCCTTACTTCGGGTAAGGAGATGCATTGTAGCATCATTGTTCGACCTAAGTGTCCCAAATGGTCGTGCCAAAACAAGTAAACTACTCAATCATCAGGCTTCAGGCCGGCCAGATATGGTGCATTCCCAGTTAGGTGACAACCCATTGGCCCCAAATCAAAGCTTCGTGCTCATTTTTGGAGGTGAGACAAAGATATTTCACTTTATTTTCTTCAATGGTTTCATTTATGATCATTGCCACCTCGAATATCCTTAAAAACTCAACGTTATGGAGAATTTAAGGTCCCTTAAATAGTGATGCAGTACTATTCGTACAACGAGAAGCGTGCCAATGCTCTTAATCAGGTTGGATAGACCTGAAGTCGTTGTTAGAGATGTGATTTAGGTGTAAAGTTAGTGTGCGCAGTACACATTCATCCAAACAACTAACTGTACCACATTCCTACCTAATCACATGTTTAATTGAATCGGTCACATGTATTAAGAAACATGATTCAATTAACTCATATTCGAGGACAATATCAATAAGATTATCCATAAGTAAAATATACACCAAACTTGAATCCAAGAACATGGAAAAATGTTCACAAAGTAAATGGTTTACTAAGGGGATTCGGCCAACAAGGCCATCCATGTCAAAATTTTGTTCTTCCAACAGTGTTTGGTGGAGCAAAATTAGTCTCACGTCTTGACTACTAGAATGGTACTCCTTAACAACATTAGTAGGGGCACGAATAGGTGCATAACCAATGGTCTATTCCATCGAGACATAAATAGATTCTGCAGGGTTAAGGTTCGGGAATATTTTCCCTTATTCTTGAAGTTTTTAGATTTTAGGTACCAGGGATCATGCTTCAGGCATGATGCCAGACCTTGGCAGGCCCTGATTCTATCATATGTTGTAAAAAGAAACTCGAAATTGGATTGTGAGAGAATATGTCATTCAATGTATCCTTGCCGAAAAAGTGCATCACCATTTGGTAGGCTTTGACTCAACTAGGTTGAGCTATTCGGTAGACTCCAGTCGAACTGAGTCCATACCGTTCTCTCACGTTTGTGGTAGTAATCAGATCCAAAAATTTGGTAAACTTCTGCTATCTACACTGCTGCTTCATGGGCGAGTTAGAAACAAGGAAGGACGAGAAAAGTATTTCCAGTCAACATTCGATCAGATTTATAAACTTCATAATTGTACTCATTCATGGACGTAATCATGGTGTGCTTCAGGCAATGTCTTTCATGATTAGACGGTCCATAGAAGCGAGCCAAAGAGCCATGGAATCCTCGATCGAGAGGTATTTCCATTTGTAATGTTTTGAGCATAAGTCTTCGAATGAAGATCATGGCGGAGGCTTATTCAGCTCTTCCATGCCATTGTTGGCTTCAATGGTTTCTCAGATTCATGATAGTCAAGTGGAAATCAGACTTGTGACGGTTCGACAATCCGTTGAATTTGGAAGGAACAAGATTGTGATTGGCACTATGGGAATGAATCATCCATAAGCATCAAAGTTAAAACATTCGAGTTTTAAGACATGGTTGTCATGAAAAAATGTTGGGTTTTCATGGGTGTATTGTTTTATGAAATCTTCGGGTTTCAAAGGCACTAGATTTGAAACTACAAGTCCAATTTAGTTTATGAACATTTAGTTCATAAAAGAGAGGTTCCTGCAAGAACACATAATGCAATATACAACTAAGTGTAGTGGATTTGGGTTGCTTCAGGAACTCAAGTGTGAGTGCTTCGGGACTACGAAAGTATGTCAACGGTTCAAAGTATAAAAATAAATTATTGAATCGGTAATGTCCAAAAGTGATCTTCAAGTAAATAATTTTGGATTCATTATCAGATTAATGGACTGCATGTCACTTTTAATTAATTCAATAGATTGAGACCATTCGGGGTCGATCGTAGAAGCAAAAATAATTATAACATATGTGTTAAAATTATTTAGAATGCTAAAATAATAGCATGTGGGTTGAAAATATTACCCCAAAAATAATTGGGCTCGGGTTGGCTACAAAAGGCAGCCCATGGGTGGCTACAGCCCACAGGCCGAAACTGGGAGCCTAGTAGTAGCAACTACTGTCGTTTGGGCTAGGAAATTGGGCACGGGTGCAGGTCCAGCAGAATGCTGGCCTGCGGGTTGGTGCATACGAGGCCCAGCCTAAGCTAGGGCTTGGTTTTGGGTCCAGGGCAAGTGCCACCTAGCAGATAGGGCTGCTGGCAAGTGCCACCTAGCAAATAGGGCTGCTGGAAGCGGGTCGTGGTGTAGGACAAGGCCCAGCAGCCTATTGCTGCTAACAGATGGTGCCGAAAGCATGGGATAGGTCTAAAGGAATGCTGCAGGCTTCCTTTATAGAGTTGGGCTACGGGCCCGAGTTAAACCAGCCAAGCCGAAAGCCTGGTGTATCCATGTGCTCGGCAGGAAAGCCCAGAGGGCTGCTGCCAAGGTCCAGACGTCGAAACGATGTCATCCTAAGGAGGGTCTCCACAAGGCTGGGCTTTAGGCCAACATGGTGGTCCTTGTGGTTGTGCCACGGCGGTGGTGCTGCAAAATCCCAATATCCATTCCTTTTTTTTTTCTTTTCGAAATTTCTAGGGTTGTAGAAACCCTAATATGCTTCTAATTTATGAATATACTTTGACTCACAAATTCCACATAACGATTTAATTGTGTAATGCATGAAACAAATATATATATTGACAAATATATGAACATATACAATATATATATATATATATATCGGAAGGAAAATATAAATATAGGGCGGTTCATGCATCTTGGAGAATGTTTTCATGCATCAAGGTCGTTTCAAATATCTTACTTTATTTTAAACGTACCTGATTGGCAGAAAACAATAAAAGTCTTTGAACTTGTAGAAGATCCTTCTCATAAAGTCGGAATTGCATCTCCAATGCATTGTTTCACGTTCAACACAGAAAAAATTAAATTGAATTAATAGCATGTAGATCAATTCAAAATAATAAATTAACCACAAAAAGAATGATTAAAATGTAATAGTCCCCTGATTGAAGAATAAAAACTCTTTAGCACAGTGTTAAGAGCGTGGTGATAACGTGTTGTGGGCATAATTTACTGAACAATTATGCAGGCCAGAGAGAGGGGGAAGGTGCGGCAATAGTGGAGAGAAAGAGAGATGTGTAATTGTGGGTGTGTTCTATGTAGGCCTGGCAATTCATGACACGACACAACACGCCTCGAAATTAACAAGTGTTCAGGTAGACACAATAACAAATCAGGTCGTTATCGTGTAACCTGATAAGTACCTGTTAAGATAACAAGTTGGTTCGGGTATACACATGGGTAACATGATACACGATAAGCAGAATAATAATTTTATAATTTTATAACCCTAGAAAAATATTATAATAATTATCTATTCTATTAAGAGAACCCTTCTTGTCAACTTTTTGCCACTTTTTTCTAATTTTGCCCTCACTTTTGATACACAATGCTTACATAAGGAGGGCAAAATAATAATTTTGTATCTTTTGAGAAAATGACAATCATGTCCCATTTTTCCTATTTTACCCTCACTTTTGATGCTCAAAATTTACATAAAGGAGGCAAAAAGAAAAATATGCCCTTATTAAGAGATCACATCAGCATTGGCTCATACTCTTTTTAAAAATTTTAAAAACTAATCACACTCCTTAATAAAAAACAAAAAAGAAAATGAAATTGTTCACACACAAAGTGTGTGCTCATCTTCTAGTATATATTAATTTAACAATTTTATACCCTAAAAACTATAATTATATATATATATATATATATATATATATATATATTAAATTAAATATTAAAAATTGGTGACAATTGGATCGGCTTAAATATACATACCATTCAATTTCTTAAGTGTTATACATACAAAATAAATAAATTTAAATATACTTAATAAATATATATACCATTGAACTTGATGGGATACGAATTCTACGAAACTAATTTCAACGATATAACCGTCAAACTTGTTTGTATATGCTTCGAGATCACATCAGCAAAAACTTGCAAAAAACAAACATTCAGAGATCAAGTAACATGACAAAACTTTTCGACGGTTATCAACGAAAAATCACAATTTAACGGTTATTTTAACTCTGATTTTGATAATTTTTTACAACTACACTCCTTGATCCTATATGAATACAATGAATGAACTCGATCTTCAATTTAAAATATTTACACTAGTGGATATCACAAAATCTTATGTTATACTTCATGAAAATATGAAGAAACTCTTAAGTGTTAGTGAATCTATTATTTTGATGGGATAAGCATTCTACGAAACTAGTTTCAACGATCCAACTGTCAAACATGTTTGTATATACTTTGAGATCGCATATGCCAAAAATTGCAAAAAACATACATTCAGAGATCAAGTAACGGGACAAAACTTTTTTACTGTTATAAACGAAAAATCATGATTTAACGGTTATTTTAACTCCGATTTTGATGATTTTTTACAGTTACACTCCTTGACCCTATATGAATACAATGAATGAATTCGGTCTTCAATTTATTTACACTAGTAGATACCACAAAATCTTATGTTATACTTAATGAAAGTATGAATAAACTTTTAAGTGTTAGTGAATTTATCGTTTTGATGAGATACGCATTCTACAAAACTAATTTCAACGATCCAACCGTCAAACTTGTTTGTATATGCTCCAACATCGCATATGCCAAAAATCGTAAAAAACAAACATTCAAAGATCAAGTAACGGAACAAAACTTTTCGACGGTTATCAACGAAAAATCACGATTTAACGATTATTTTAACTCCGATTTTGATACAACTACACTCCTTGACCCTATACCAATACAATGAATCAACTCAATCTTCAATTTAAAATATTTACACTAGTGGATACCACAAAATCTTATGTTATACTTCATGAAAGTATGAATGAATTCTTTAGTGT
Source organism: Malus domestica (assembly GCF_042453785.1). NCBI lineage: Eukaryota > Viridiplantae > Streptophyta > Magnoliopsida > Rosales > Rosaceae > Malus > Malus domestica. Next base: position 7,094,415 of record NC_091666.1, read on the forward strand.
TAGTGAATCTATTGTTTTGATAGGATACACATTCTACGAAACTAGTTTCAACGATCCAACCGTCAAATATGTTTGTATATACTTCAAGATCGCATACGCCAAAAATTGTAAAAAATAAACATTCAAATATCAAGTAGTGGAACAAAACTTTTCGACGGTTATCAACGAAAAATTACGATTTAACGGTTATTTTAACTCTGATTTTGATGATTTTTTTACAGCTACACTCCTTGACCCTATACAAATACAATGAATGAACTCGATCTTCAATTTAAAATATTTACACTAGTGGATACCACAAAATCTTATGTTATACTAAATGAAAGTATGAATAAACTTTAAGTGTTAGTGAATCTATTGTTTTGATGGGATACGCATTCTACGAAACTAGTTTCAATGATCCAACTATCAAACATGTTTGTATATACATCGAGATCGCATACGCCAAAAATTACAAAAAATAAACATTCAAATATCAAGTAACGGGACAAAACTTTTCAACGGTTATTAACGAAAAATCACGATTTAACGGTTATTTTAACTCCGATTTTGGTGATTTTTTACAACTACACTCCTTAACCCTATATGAATACAATGAATGAACTCGATCTTCAATTTAAAATATTTACACTAGTGGATACCACAAAATCTTATGTTATACTTAATGAAAGTATGAATAAACTCTTAAGTGTTAATGAATCTATCGTTTTGATGGAATACGCATTCTACGAAACTAATTTCAATGATCCAACCGTCAAACATGTTTGTATATATTTCGAGATCGTATATGCCAAAAATTGCAAAAAAGAAACATTAAGAGATCAAGTAACGGGACAAAACTTTTCAACGGTTATCAACGAAAAATCACGATTGAACAGTTATTTTAACTTTGATTTTGATGATTTTTTACAGCTACACTCCTTGACCCTATAGGAATACAATGAAAAAATTCGATCTTTAATTTAAAATATTTACACTAGTGGATACCACAAAATCTTATGTTATACTTAATGAAAGTATAAATAAACTCTCAGTGTTAGTGAATCTATCGTTTTGATGGGATACACATTTTATGAAACTAATTTCAACGATCCAACTGTCGAACTTATTTTATATGCTTCAAGATCACATACAAAAAATCGCAAAAAAACAAACATTCAGAGATCAAGTAACGGGACAAAACTTTTTTACGGTTATCAACGAAAAATCATGATTTAATGATTATTTTAACTCCGATTTTGATGATTTTTTTATAGCTACACTCCTTCACTCTATATGAATACAATGAATGAATTCGATCTTCAATTTAAAATATTTACATTAGTGGATAGCACAAAATCTTATGTCATGATGATCAATGAAAATTGAGGGGTTTGTAAAAGGAATAACATGCAAGCTTTGAGTTCCATTGGCAAGGTTTAAACTTTTGAGAAAGGCTTCACAACCTTGAAAACAAAAACTCTTTCATTTTGCATATCCTTGCACATTTCATATTTTGTAATAGACTAGTTGTGTATGGATGTTTGTTTATTAGGCTCTTATTTTCGAGTGTAGATGTAGTACTTAAACAACAAATGTATTTTAATGTTTTGAAGTAATATTTATGTGGTAATGTGTGGTATGTGCAAATTTAAGAAAAAAAAATATTTTTTTCTTAACGGGTCATAATGGGTCAGGTCACTTTACCCGTTAGGTATAGTGACCTGACCTGTTAAGGACTCGTTAAGATAACGGGTGTGACACGACACGACCCGTTAAGATAACAGATGTTACACAAAAACGACACAAACACAACAGACACGACCCGTTTGCCAGGCCTAGTTCTATGCCACCCCATTATGCCTTTATTTATAGTAGTAGAATAGGTAAAAACCTTTCCCTTTAGGATTACAACATTTAATATGTAATCTACTCCTAATAGGAATATAAGAGATATTCCAATATATACTTGGATTTACACAATCACATTCCTAATCTAATAGGACTACAACAAAAACCAATTTATTCCCGTATTTTTTAATGTAAACATATTTCTCTGCATGGAAAAAGAATGCTAATTTATATGGAAAGGAAAACGAATTTTACTTCTTTTTTCCACACCTTTATTTATTTATTTATGTTTAATGAAGGATCTAAAAATAGATAGAGTGTGCATAGACAAAAAAAAAAAAAAAAAAAGAACCAGAGTTTGAAAATCCCTTGCCTCGTGAAAAATGTCAACTTGAAGCCCGTGTGAATAAACCATTTGTGGAGTAGCTGGTGATCGGAGGTGAAATGTCAAGTTCAAAACCTTAAATTAAACCAGAAAGAGATAGAAGGAAACAAATGTGCACAGGTACACGTACGTGTATGGGGAAAATGTCTTTACGTGGTCAAAAAGGAATTTTGTGGAGCTTAACAGATATGTTATATATGTATATATGTATGTATGAGTGTGTATGTGTGTGTGTATTTTCCCTTGAGTATTTGAAAGGTAATGCACACTCACCAATAAACTTGATGTATATTATATGTTCTTCAGAATCTTTTTATAGTGAATTTGAAAAACCACCATAAAAACTATAAGTGGATGGATGAGCGTTAAAGGTACTGTAGTTAGTTCACTTCATTACACGCAAAATCAATAGTAAAGTTCTTTTCTCAGACTATATAATGACGACATAAGTATTTTATGTTTTTAAACTATGAATGTAGACCATTGATTAAAGTTTACCATGTGCAGAAGTCAAAGATAATGTAGTGAAGCCAACAAAGGTCGGTTCAGTTGGTAAGGATCGTTCTCTTCGCTAGATTAAGGCCAAGGTTCGAGCCCTGCTACACCAAATACCTCTTGGTGCATGATTTGTGAAGAAAAAAAACCAAAAAAATGAGCTAAAACCCCCTTTGCAAGTTCTCAAAAAGGTTTGTGGTGTACCTGGCTAGGCCTGGCAATTCCTGACACGACCCGATAACCCGACACGACACGACACGAAATTAACAGGTGTTCGGGTCGACACGATAACGAAACGGGTCGTTATCGGGTAACCCGATAAGCACCTGTTAAGATAACGGGTTTGTTCGGGTATACACGTGGGTAACACGATACACGATAAGCAGAATATTAATTTAATAATTTATAACCCTAAAAAAATACTATAATAATTATATATATATTAATTTAACAATTTAATACCCCTAAAAACTATAATAATTATATATATATATATATATATATTAAATTAACTATAATAATTATAATAATTATATATACTATAATAATTATACCCAAAATATTAACTATAACAATTATATATATATATATATATTAAATTTTATACCCCTAAAAACTATAATATTTATACATACAAAATAAATAGATTTAAATCTACTTAATAAATAAATATATGTACACACACACACCATTGAACTTCATGGGATACGAATTATACGAAACTAATTTCAACGATCCAACTGTCAAACATGTTTGTATATACTTCGAGATCGCATACGCCAAAAATTACAAAAAACAAACATTCAGAGATCAAGTAACGGGACAAAACTTTTCGACGGTTATAAACAAAAAATCACAATTTAACGGTCATTTTAACTCCGATTTTGATGATTTTTTACAACCACACTCCTTGACCCTATATGAATACAATGATTTAATTCGATCTTCAATTTAAAATATTTACACTAATCTTATGTTATACTTAATAAAAGTATGAATAAACTCTTAAGTATTAGTGAATCTATTGTTTTGATGGGATATTCATTCTACGAAACTAGTTTCAAAGATCCAACCGTCAAACATGTTTGTATATACTTCGAGATCGCATACGTCAAAAATTACAAAAAACAAACATTCAGAGATCAATTAATGACACAAAACTTTTCGACGGTTATAAAAAGAAAAACCACGATTTAACGGTCATTTTAACTCTGATTTTGATGATTTTTTGCAGTTACACTCCTTGACCTTATATGAATACAATGATTGAATTCGATCTTCAATTTAAAATATTTACACTAGTGGATACCACAAAATCTTATGTTATACTTAATAAAAGTATGAATAAACTATTAAGTATTAGTGAATCTATTGTTTTGATGGGATACTCATTCTAGGAAACTAGTTTCAAAGATCCAACCGGCAAACATGTTTGTATATACTTCGAGATCGCATACGTCAAAAATTACAAAAAAAAAAACATTCAGAGATCAATTAACGGGACAAAACTTTTCGACGGTTATAAAAAGAAAAATCACGATTTAACGGTCATTTTAACTCTGATTTTGATGATTTTTTGCAACTACACTCCTTGACCTTATATGAATACAATGATTGAATTCGATCTTCAATTTAAAATATTTACACTAGTGGATACCACAAAATCTTATATTATACTTAATAAAAGTATGAATAAACTATTAAGTATTAGTGAATCTATTGTTTTGATGGGATACTCATTCTACGAAACTAGTTTCAATGATCCAACCGTCAAACATGTTTATATATACTTCGAGATCGCATACGCCAAAAATTGCAAAAAACAAACATTCAGAGATCAAGTAACGGGACAAAACATTTCGACGGTTATAAACGAAAAATCATGATTTAACGGTCATTTTAACTCCGATTTTGATGATTTTTTGCAACTACACTCCTTGACCTTATATGAATACAATGATTGAATTCGATCTTCAATTTAAAATATTTACACTAGTGGATACCACAAAATCTTATGTTATACTTAATAAAAGTATGAATAAACTCTTAAGTATTAGTGAATCTATTGTTTTAATGGGATACTCATTCTATGAAACTAGTTTCAATGATCCAACCGTCAAACATGTTTGTATATATTTCGAGATCGCATACGCCAAAAATTGCAAAAAAAAAACATTCAGAGAGCAAGTAACGGGACAAAACTTTTCGACGGTTATAAACGAAAAATCACGATTTAACGGTTAATTTAACTCCGATTATGATGATTTTTTACAACTACACTCCTTGACTTTATATGAATACAATGATTGAATTCGATCTTCAATTAAAAATATTTACACTAGTGGATACCACAAAATCTTATGTTATACTTAATAAAAGTATGAATAAACTATTAAGTATTAGTGAATCTATTGTTTTGATGGGATACTCATTCTACGAAACTAGTTTCAAAGATCCAACCGTCAAACATGTTTGTATATACTTCGAGATCGCATACGTCAAAAATTACAAAAAAAAACATTTAGAGATCAATTAACGGGACAAAACTTTTCGACGGTTATAAAAAGAAAAACCACGATTTAACGGTCATTTTAACTCTGATTTTGATGATTTTTTGCAGCTACACTCCTTGACCTTATATGAATACAATGATTGAATTCGATCTTCAATTTAAAATATTTACACTAGTGGAAACCACAAAATCTTATATTATACTTAATAAAAGTATGAATAAACTGTTAAGTATTAGTGAATCTATTGTTTTGATGGGATACTCATTCTACGAAACTAGTTTCAAAGATCCAACCGTCAAACATGTTTGTATATACTTCAAGATCGCATACGTAAAAAATTACAAAAACCAAACATTCAGAGATCAAGTAACGGGACAAAACTTTTCGACGGTTATAAACGAAAAATCACGATTTAACGGTCATTTTAACTTCGATTTTGATGTTTTTTTACAACCACACTCCTTGACCCTATATGAATACAATGATTGAATTCGATCTTCAATTTAAAATATTTACACTAGTGGATACCACAAAATCTTATATTATACTTAATAAAAGTATGAATAAACTATTAAGTATCAGTGAATCTATTGTTTTGATGGGATACTCATTCTACGAAACTAGTTTCAATGATCCAACCGTCAAACATGTTTATATATACTTCGAGATTGAATACGCCAAAAATTGCAAAAAACAAACATTCAGAGATCAAGTAACGGGACAAAACTTTTCGACGGTTATAAACGAAAAATCACGATTTAACAGTCATTTTAACTCCGATTTTGATGATTTTTTACAACTACACTCCTTGACCCTATATGAATACAATGATTGAATTCGATCTGCAATTTAAAATATTTACACTAATGGAAACCACAAAATCTTATGTTATACTTAATAAAAGTGAATAAACTCTTAAGTATTAGTGAATATATTGTTTTGATGGGATACTCATTCTACGAAACTAGTTTCAATGATCCAACCGTCAAATATGTTTGTATATATTTCGAGATCGAATACACCAAAAATTGCAAAAAACAAACATTCAGAGAGCACGTAACGGGACAAAAATTTTCGACGGTTATAAACGAAAAATCACGATTTAACGGTTAATTTAACTCCGATTTTGATGAATTTTTACAACTACACTCCTTGACCTTATATGAATACAATGATTGAATTCGATCTTCAATTTAAAATATTTACACTAGTGGATACCACAAAATCTTATGTTTATACTTAATAAAAGTATGGTATAGTACTATTGTTTTATTTTTTTTCATAATTATTTTGGTAAACTTCTCATAATTTGAATGATTTTTAATGTTTGGTTTTTCTATGCTTAGTTTATCAGAAGATAGTTATGACGTGGAAAACCTTACTGAAAACATCATCAACATAACTCTTTAAGGCAATAGATCAAGCCAAAGTTCCAATGCAATTTCATGATGATCGATGTAAATCGAGGATTTTGTAAATTGAGGTTTAAATTTTTGAGAAAGATTTCACAACCTTGAAAACAAAAACTGTTTCATTTTGCATATCCTTGCACATTAAAAATTTGTAATAGATTAGTAGTGTATGTATTATTTTTTTATTAGGCTCTTATTTTCGAGTGTAGATGTAGTACTTAAACGACAAATGTGTTTTAATGTTTTGAAGTAATATTTATGTGGCAATGTGTGGTATGTGCAAATTTAAGAAATTTTTTATTTTTTCTTAACGGGTCATAACGGGTCGGGTCACTTTACCCGTTGGGTAAAGTGACACAACCTGTTAAGGACCCGTTAAGATAACGGGTGTGATACGACACGACCCGTTAAGATAACAGGTGTTACACGAAAACGACACGAACACGACTGACACGACCCGTTTGCCAAGCCTATACCTGGCCCTGGGATGGGATAGCTTCTGCTCCCCCTAAACTTTTAACAAACAAACAAACACAAAAAACTTAATGTAGTCACTACAAAAAAAATAAAAAATAAAAATGGCTTTCCCAACTACTATGCTAGTGAATTTTATCGTCGAGCAAGGTCAATTTTCACCAGAAAAGCAGCATATCCTTATTAGAAAAGACCTTTCCTGACGGCCACAATAAATTTAGCTAGCACAGATCTCTCACTGTGAATCTAAGATGACGAAAGAGTAACGCCTGTAGGGAATATGTTTGCCGATAAAGGCAATCTTTCTCGACGAAATATTATTCTCCTAACCTTTTTACCGGCAAAATTATTTGACTAGAATGAACCTTTATGCTCTAAAAATATTTGACAGAAATGCTTTAGTGGCTAATTTTTTCCCTCAAAAGACCCCTTTTGTCGACGAAAATATGTTTCGTCATGATAGATATTAAATTTTGGAAAAAAAAACATATATATTACTCTAGCCAAACAAGTTGTAGAAGAGGAAAATATACTACTTTGTTTCAATAAGATACAATTATTGAGAGAAATATTAAAAAAAATAGAAACCCTTAATATTCATTCTCAATACAAATTCATGTTTTGAAGTGTAAGTACATGACTAATGCTACCAAACATAAATAATCTCAGTTTATTATTCTAAAGTTTCTTGGTTTTTAACATTTGGTACATCAAGTTTTTTTCATCCTAAAGTGGTACTTGAAGTCATAATTTTGGGACAATTGCATACATCCATTAAGGTTGTTGTTAAATCGGCCATTAATTGATGATATGACACCCATGTAGACAATGATTGGGCCTCACGTGTCAATATGGGCTTACGTAGATATTAAAAATAAAAAATAAATAAATGATAGAAATTAAAAAAATTTGGGCAGTCTCTTACCCCACCCCGACCCTCCCTCCCTTCTCTCATCTGCACCCATCATTCCCCCTCCCTCTTCAACTCCTCCCACCCAACCCTCATCTCCTATTCGACGGCCCCGTGAGATCGAACCTCCAGGCCCCGCTTACCAAATTTAACGGTGGTGGAGAGACCCATATTTCGATTCCACGAACCCGGGTTGTCCCATGTCAAGCCGAAGTAGTTAGAGAGGAGATCGAGGTTGTAGGCCGGTAGGAGCTGTCAGATGTGGATCCAACGGTCAATGCAGTTAGAGTTGGATTAACGATGGTCGAGATTGTTTTTGGGGACTTGGGCTGAGCTTAATTGAATGGTGGTGGTGGTAGAAGAGAAGAAAAAAAGAAATGAGGTGGTGATTTGTCACGCCCTGACCGACGAATAAGGACTATTTAAGAGCTAGGGTGTGAGCCATATCTTAGCAATAGAAATAAATTCTACAATCAAGATATGGTGAAAAATAAAATAAAATTACAACGATTACACCATACATCATATAACAAAATCTGACATAAAATTTATCTAATACGCAGCGGAAAAACTATTGTGCACAAATTAATTCACAACAAAAAGTACCAACAAAATAATAATTAAAATGTAACAATTCTTTCAAATGCATGAACACTACTACAAAAGGGCCTTATTGCGTCGGTGGGTGGTGTCGCTTTTATACAACATAGTGGTGGATAAGACATTCCGACACCCACTTAATATGGTGTCGGAGTTATTGTCGGTTATAACCGACATAAACTGTTAATGTCGCTTATAATCGACATTGATTTTAATATTTTTAATACTGGTGCCGTATTAAAAAAAAAAATTGTGTCGCTTTTAACCGACATAACGTTAGCGTCGGTTAAAAGACAACTGGTGTTGCTTTTGGGCTACACTAATGATAGTTATTAAATATTTTCAAAGATAGTGTCAGTTGTAGCTGACATTGTGACGACCCGTCCCTAATTTTCATATGTAATTTATCCCCGAGTATGTAATTTGACGATTATGCCCTTATTGGCAAGTGACGTGGACTTATTCTTATCGCTTTCATTTTATTTCTTGCTATCGCATTTAATTGTACACGTTGTTGCGGGTGTACATAAATATTATTAGTACGAAAATACTATTCTGGATAGATTTTCGATACACTTTTCTGTACAAAAGTCTAAAGCCTATCCCTAGCTTCTACCTAGTCTATCCCATGCACCCTCCTCCATTATTTACTCTCTCACCAATCCCATCTCTCCCTCATTTCTATCCCCTAATCAGAAAAGAAAACCTCACATCACTCACTATCTCTCTCCCTCGCCGAGCTCCCTCTTCCTTTTTGCAACCTTCACAAAAACACACTAAAACTCATAAACGTGACAAACCAACTACACCATTGTGCTGATCTTAGTCCCACGATCACAACCATGTTCTTGAAATCTGGTGTGGACGAGTTTTGACTCACCAACTCGTAAGGTTTGACTCAGCGAGTTCGATATAACGATTTTCAGGCCATTCATGGCTTAGGTAAGCCTCAAGAAACCCTTAGAACCTTTATTTCAATTCTATGGGTTGATATTGATCTCTTGTTTGTGTTTTAATGTATGGTTTTACCTAGAAAAATCAAGAGGAAGAACCTGCACGTTTTTCAGTTAAGGACCGTGACCATTTGGTCACTTTCAACCCATTTTTTCGGTCAACCTCGACCACATCTGGACTTCTATTAGGTACAAACTTGTTCTCTACATTCCTAACTTCAAAATGACTTTTGAATCACTGAGTTTGGTTAAGTAACGAGTTAGAAATCAACTCTGGAAGTTGGGAAGAAAATTTCAGTTTTCTGGAAATTCACAACCGTGGTCATTTGGCCATTTTCAGGCCAAATTTCTGAATAACACGGACCATATTCGAACCTTTTGTGAATTGGGATCCAAACATCACATTCCTATCTTTAATTTGGCTTTTGTAAAAGTGATTTTGGTTGGGAATAGAGCTCGTTAAGAGCCCTAGAAGTTTGCCCAAAAATCTGCAAAACTACAGAAAATCGCAATGAAGGCGAGTACACCTGTACTCACAGGCACGTGGAGGCGCATGACAAATCTATGCAGCCCCTTTGGGCGATGCGTGATGGTTTGTCTGGCCTCCGGCCGACGTGTGGTCGACACGTGTGTATTCGTGTCGTCGAGTAGATCGATTTCATATATTTAAACCCTAGGTTTGAGCAAACTATGGGGGTTTTATGTAGGTTTCCATTTTGTGCTTTAATTAATGTTATTTTAGTTATTTCACATATAGGGGAAACTTATCTCAAGGATTTACGAGGCCAAGCTAGGCTCGGAGGCTACTACCCAGCAACGTACTTGTGAGTGGGCAGTTGTTTTATACCTATACATATTTATAGTTTCTATAAATGTGTATTTACTTCACTTTTACTCTTATATTGCCAAGTATCGTTATTATGATATATATTGTGATAAATGCTGCTATATGGCTGAGATATTACTGTGATGACATTCATACATACTTGTGTACATGCTCATGTTGCTGCACCCTGGTGTTAGTACTTGCCCCAGGGCCAGGCCAGTCCTTCGCGTGTATGTTCACATTGCACTGTTCGCTCACCTTGGATCCAAGTTAGGTGCCAGTCCTATCGGGTAGATTGCATTAGGCAATCCGACTTGTATGTGACCGTGCTTCTGCACCAGCCTTCAGGTGATCGTAGTACTAGAGCATATTAATTACACCCAGTCCTGTTCGTGTCAGAAACTATCTGTTCGACCTTGTGTGTCAACTTAGATGGATGAGCACTTAGTTATACTTGATTATCACATGATTATTACTGTGGCATTTGATACATCATTACTTGGCATATTCCTGGTTATATTACTGCTATAATATTATCGAATTATTGTTTATATACCTGAGTAGTATGTTTTAAGGAAACTATACTTGTTTTATGCGAGGGGTTAGTATTTTCAAAGTTAAAGGTTTTCTTATAAGCATTGTTTTGCTTACCCACTCAACTTTGTTTTTCGCCCCTCCAAGACCTAGATAGATGTATTCTTTGTGGCAATCGAGGAATCTCGGCAGTTCTGACATTTCCTTCTGTTTTAGACTACGAACTTATCACTATTATGTAATAAGTGTACTTTGGTTATTTTGACTACTCTTCTGTAGTCTCATTGTCTATTACGCTCTGAATAATTGTAGTGGGTTCAACCCACGATTGCGCACTCTTTCATTGTTTAGTTCTAATTAGTTTTAATTTTATTCACTTTTTGCATCACTTACCCTTATGGTTACGTCACCTCACGGTGATGGCTAGCATGCTTCGACATTTCTAGGTCAGGGTGTGTCAAATTGGTATCAGAGCATAGGTTTAAACAGTCCTGCACTTCCTAGTGTGTTTTAACTCTTGTTTTCTTATGTCAGAACCATGCCACCTCGTAGAGAGCCACATTCTCCAGCTGAGAATAACTTTCTGGACTTTGGGCAGTTTGGTGAGGCTATCACCACTGATATTCAATCTTCACTCCGTCCTACCCTGAGGAATACTCTGGATATTATATCTCGCCTGAAGATTAATGATTTCATATGTGCATCCCTTTCTTCCTCCTTTTCAGTTTTTCCTCCTCTTTCCCCATTGCTATGGATCACCATTTTGAAGATCAACATTCTGAAGAACTCCAATTCGAAGAGGAAGAGCTCGAAGGTGGTTCATTTTTAAATTATTATGATTATTAATTTTAGTTTCTGTTTTGTATTCTAACTAGTTTTATGCTTAACTTGATTATTTATTTTTGTTTCTTGGTTTTTAATTTTTTTTTCTGTATTTATAAGGATCAACTCAACGGAGAGGTTAGAGATTGCAGAAATATTCCGATGGTGGCAGAGGTTAGAGATTGCAGAAATATTCCGATGGTGGCATACTGGAATAAAGAAAAAACAAAGGTAAAAGTTTCATGATTTATTTTATTATACCTTGAAATTTGTCTAATAAATTCTTTTATTTTTCAGGAGATTGCCAAAAAACATAAGCATAATAGGTGTCACATCATGGCCCGGGCCCCTACCGCATCCTCGGTTCAACTCCATTGTAGCATGATATTGTCCGCTTTAGGCCCCAACCATGCCCTCACAGTTTTGTTTTTGGGAACTCACACGAGAACTTCCCAGTGGGTCACCCATCCTAGGAATGCTCTCGAGCGAACTCGTTTAACTTCAGAGTTTCTACGGAACCCGAAGTCAGTGAGCTCCCAAAACGCCTCGTGCTAGGTAGAGATGAGAATATACATATAAGACTTAGAGGATCCACTCCCCTAGGTGATATGGGATGTAACAATCTACCCCTTTTAGGGGCCCGAAGTCCTCGTCAGCACACCTCCGGCCAGAAATTGGCTCTAATACTAAATTGTCACATCCCGGCAAGGGCCCCCACCACATCCCAGGCTCGACTTCACTGTAGCATGATATTGTCTGCTTTAGGCCCCGACCACGCCCTCACGGTTTTGTTTCTAAGAACTCACATGAGAACTTCCCAATAGGTTACCCATCATGCGAATGCTCTTGCGCGAACTCGCTTAACTTCAGAGTTTCTACAAAACCAGAAGCCAGTGAGCTCCCAAAATGCCTCGTGCTAGGTAGATATGGGAATATACATATAAGGCTTAGAGGATCCACTCCCCTTGGCGATATGGGATGTAATAATAGGCATTTGAAAACTATGAACCACACAACTGGTTCAAAATCTTTTGCAAGAGTTCGGAAAAAATTTGTATAGGTTGTGCATTTTTAAGAATTGTAGTTAATTTTAAATTTAATATATAGTTGGTAGAAATTTTATTTTTAATATAAAGTTTGTTTAAAATTGTTTGTTTTTTCATTGACATATGGTGGGAATTATTTTTATATAATTATTTTTAATATATTTGGTGTCGCTTATGGACGACAGCATAATAATTATTTTATGAATCTAGATCTTATGTAATGTTGGTTAAAATCGAGAGTAGTTTAAGTATTTTATTTGTTTAATTGTTGCTTGATGTCGATTAAGACCGCCATCATGTCAGAATTCAATGTCGCTTCTAACCGACATAAGTTTAGATGTCACTTTTAATTGACGATGTTGTTCTTTTTTATTTTATATTACTTTGCTTCTTGGTGGCGGATTAAGGGGACTAGCCGACGTCAATACCCTTTTCGTGACGCCAGCAACAGCGTAGATTCTCCAATCCGACATTGCACAATTTGATGTCGGATTTTTACCAAAAATTCGATAGTAATTGGGGTTTCTTGTCGGTTTTTCCACCGCCAGTGATAGCCTCTTTTGTAGTAGTGGAAATAGAGCAAATGAGATGTATGAATGTACCCACTCCCTTCGCTAACACATACCTAAGGCATCCAAGCATGCACGTCCCATACCATGCTTATACCACTTGGCTCCAAATACCCTATGTGACATCCCAACATCACCCAGGGGAGTGGATCTTGTAAGCCTTGTATGTATATTCCCATCTCTACCTAGCACGAGGCCTTTTGAGAGATTACTGGCTTCGGGTTCCATCGGAACTCCGAAGTTAAGCGAGTTCGCACGAGAGCAATCCCATTATGGGTGACCCACTGGGAAGTTCTCGTGTGAGTTCCCAGAAACAAAAATCGTGAGGGCGTGCTCGGGGCCCAAAGCGGACAATATCTTGTTACGGCGGAGTCGAGCCCGGGATGTGGTGGGGGCCCGGGCCGGGATGTGACACCCTAGAATATGAGTTAACTCATGTTCATCCCTTAAGCCCAATTTTCAGAATTAAATTATCAATTTCCACTTTATTTATGTAGGCACTTCCCCCCGAAACCGACATATACAAGATTCATTATTTTATATTCAAGGCATTCTCTAGCCCTTGAATATCTTCACAACTCAAACACTTTACACTAGTGAGCACTTGACACAACACAACTCAACTCTCTTTCTTGCTTGGCATGCTTATGTATATGCCATGTAACATGGATATCAATAATTGTTGGAATTTTTAAGTGGTATTTCAAAATGTCATCTTAAATTTCATTTGTCAGCTATGATTGTATTAATTATATTTGATTCTTTATTCTATTTAATATTTTATCTCTGTTGACCATATCTTTAAAATACATTGAATGGATTTGATATCAAATCAAGATTTGATCCTAACTTATTTCTTTGACCGTTTGACATAGCGCATTTAGTTGTTTCCACCGGCTATTGTTTTCATATCAGTTTAAACAAAATTCTTCAGTTACATAGCATTGGTTTTTTTAACGTATCGGTTAAACGATTAAATTAATTGTATAGATGTTACAATCTTTTGATTTAATTTGTTTCAATTGCCACCATCGTACAACGATTTTCTGGGGCTTAGCCTATACTATTTATACTAGCAGCCACGAGTCTTTTGGGTAATAGATCATCCTCTCTATTTTCTAATCAAGAGCTTACTCTTAAAGTTATTGTTTTTTCAATTTGAATTTTTTTAAGGGAAAGATTCAAGTTGTTCATTCAACCCAAGTATTGCGAGTGTACACTTACCAAGGTCAATAGGTTGTTGTATCTTAGAGGATAGGGCATCATAATCTGTTACACCGAGATTCTATCTCCAAGGGGCGAAATCTATTCTTAAGATTGTGGAAAAATTGGCGATTCGGATGCTACTTCTCCTACAACAACAAATTTCTATTTTTCCTTTCAGCTACTCCATTAGACTCAAGTGAATAAGGTGGGGTTGTCTCATGTATTATGTCATGCTCTTCATAGAATGAACTAAGAAGATTAGACTCATATTCCCCCCCCCCCCCCTCTATCAGCTTGGATCGAGATTCTTCCATTGGTATGAATACAGGAAATAAAACGCTTGAAGAAAGATGGATTAAGAGAGAACTGAGTTTTAAATATCGATATCAAAAAAGGGTAGTCAAAGGAAAAATAATACGGATACATATAAGCAATTGTTATACTTATTCTTTTTTCCTTTTTTTTCTCACGGATTGAAGAGCGTTTTATATAGAACATGGAAAAGCTACAAAATGGCCATTGATAGATTAAGGACGGTATAAAAACGTTAGTCTCTATAATGGCTCAATTAATGGGTTAATCAAGATGACATATTCAAAGTCTACAACTGTAATTCAAAGAGTATTAGTGCACAATCAGATGCAAACATTATGAACCATTTTAATGCGTCATTTTTGGTTTGCAAAATAAAACTGAAATTAAAATTAAAAGAAATCATTAAGAATGATATTAATATGATCAATGAGGAGTTGTATTTTGAAATACCCGTTAAAAATTCCAACAATCCCCCACATATTTCAAAATACAATTTGAATCACTAGAAGTGTATTTGAGTACCAAAATTTCCTTGTGTGAATCAGGGGACTAACTACCCACATTAGCCTTCAGATTCAAGTTTGCTCTAGCAAGTTGGCGTAAATAGGCCGTGCGCCCTACCCGAATGTTCATGAATGCTCTAGAGAGTATGCCTAAACTCTCATAGGAAGTGGCCCCACTTCCACACTCATATAGGTGAATCCATCAAGTGTGCACTGCAATCAAACACATCACCCATAAGGGCTATGGTATTCATTAGGAAATTAATTCAACCTTAAACATTGCAGTATGCACTATCTACACCATATGGAGGATTTCTCAATAATAAATTTGATAATGCATGCCCAATCAACAAGTAATTTGTTTTTACCCATATGAACCTATTTCCTGGGATCACCATTCACATAGGTTGGGTTATCATCACTCTTGATCGTTGTACTAGGCATTAATCACATCCCCCTTGATGTATCACTCACTAACTTTCTGCTTAGTGGTTTTGTTAGAGGATTAGACAAATTCATCTATGATCGTACAAAATCTAGGGATATAACCCCAGCCTCAAGCAGCTGCCTCACATCATTATGTCTTAGGCATATATGCCTATTCTTCCCATTATATGTTTTGTTTTTAGCCAAGGCTATTGCAGCTTGGTTATCACAATGCATAGACACTGATGAAACTTGTCTCTTCCATAAAGGAATGTTTGCCAAGAGGTTTCTAAGCCACTCAGCCTCTGAGCTTACTGTTTCCAAAGCTATGAACTCACTCCATAGTTGACCGAGGTGTGCAAGTTTGTTTAGAAGATTTCCAAGACACCACACCCCCGCCAAGAGTGAATATATATCCACTAGTAGATTTCACTTCGTCTGAATCAGAGATCTAATTGGCATCACTATACCCTTCAAGCACCGCTGGAAATCCACCATATTTCAAACCGTAATCCATAGTGCCTCTCAAATATTTTAATAATCGTGATACGGCAGTTCAGTGATCTTTATTGGGGCTTTGAGTATACATGCTTAGCCTTCCAGCTACATAAGCAATATTAGGTCTTGTACAATTCATTAGATACATTAAACTACCAATAATTTGAGCATATTCAGATTCGGATACACTCTCACCTTTATTTTTCTTTAATTGAGTATTTGCATCATAAGGTGTAGAAAGAGACTTACAATCAAAACATCCAAATTTCCTCAAAAAAATTTCAACGTAATGTTCTTGGGAAAGAAAGATACCATCTGAAGCTCTAGTAATTTTTATACCAAGAATTACATCAGCTACCCTCATATCTTTCGTGTCAAAATTAGAAGCTAATAACAATTTAATCTCTGTAACAGCCTCAAGGTTAGTTCCAATGATAAGCATATCATCAACATATAAGCAGATAATCACACAAGAATCATCAATAATTTTATAATATATACATTTATCTACGTCATTGATTAAAAATCCATTGGAAAGTAAAACTTTATCAAACTTATCATGTCATTGTTTAGGAGCTTGTTTTAAACCAAACAAAGATTTTACAAGTTTGCACACCTTGTGTTCCATACCTGACACAACATTACCTACAGGTTGATCCATGTAGATCTCCTCTTCTAAATCACCATTTAAAAATGTGGTCTTCACATCAATTTGATGAACAACAAGGTTATAGATGGAGGCTAAATCAATTAAGACTCTAATTTAGGCAATTCTTGTTACCGGAGCAAAAGTATCAAAATAATCCACATCATTTTGTTGCTTGTAACCTTTTGCAACCAACCGAGCCTTATATTTGTCAACAGATCCATCAACTTTTAGTGTCTTTTTGAAAATCCACTTGCACCCCAACGTTTTAGCTCCTGCAGGCAAATCAACTAACTCCCACACATACATGGTTAGAAATAATTGATTCTAATTCACTGTTAATAGCTTCTTTCCAATAAAGTGCATCGGATGCCGTTGTAGCTTCATTGTAAGTTCATGGGTCGCTATCCACAATGAAGGTATAAAAATCATCTCCAAAATTAGTTTCCTTTCTTGCCCTTTTGCTTTTCCTTGGTTCAAATTCAGAATTTGCATTTGTTTCAGAACCTAGCAATGACTGAGACACACTAACAGACTTGTCAATATTGAGCTTCATAGGAAAAATATTTTCAAAGAAATCAGCATTCTTGGTTTCCATAATATTATTAGTTTCTATTACATTAAGCTCACTTTTAATAACTAAGAACCTATAGGCAGCATTATCTTGTGCATATCCAATAAACATTGCATCAAAAGTCATGGATCCTAATTTTCTCTTTTTTGGTTCAGGTAAGAGGACCTTGGCCAAACACTCCCACACTTTCAAGTGGCCTAAATTTGGTGAATAACCTTTCCATAACTCATAAGGAGTTTTTCCAGTTTTCTTGCACATGCTCTAAAACATCTGCTACACTAATCAAATTGTTAGTAGCCAAAATTGTATTATATTATCAATAATATAGTATTGATAACACGTAACAATCTAATTGAGAAATATTACTTTACCATTTTACTCCATCTTTCTCTAGGTGATAATGATGCATAACCCTATTTGAGTTCCATAGAGCAATTATGTTGGGTAAGCTCTCATGCATTTTCTGGGATTTGTCTCTCTTATATTCCAGCATTCTCAAGGGAAGTAAATGGAGATTTTTTATGGCTTGGTGGGAGTGTTTCTCATGACAATGATCTCAAAATGTAAATGCATAAACAACACAAGATTTAAGTGGTTCACCAAATCGACTACATCCATTGGGGTTTGCCTTCATTGTATTTCACTATATATGAGAGACTTACAAATACAATGAAAGATGGCTTAAAGCCTTAACAATATGTAAAAGAAAGATAAGAGGTAATATGAAAGGGAGAATGGCTTTTTGTTGGAGTTGTTCATTTTCTTTTTCTTTTTTTCTTCTTCCTCTCTCTTTTCTCCATGTCCTCAGTTGGTTCTTGCTCCTACCCTTATAAAGATTGCATGACATCCTCCTCTCCAAAAAAAATCTCCCAAGTGTGCCGATAAAAATAAACCAAGTGTTGTGCCAATCATTAGACATAAAATGTGTTCCAATAACAAGGCAACTAGTGTTATCCTAATCATTAGCAATGATAAGTGTTTCAGTGGCAAAGCAACAAGTGTCAAGTTAATCATGAATAGATGAATATCATGCAAGATGGATGCAAATATCAAAGGCCACGTAAACGTTTATCTCATGGTAAGCTTGATAGAGTTCTATTGGAGTGAGAATATTACCAAATGATTAAGATTCCTTTAGATTGATGAGTAAGCTCTTCTAACACCACAAACACTGCCTCATGCATGCTTATAGACTAACAAACACATGCTATAGACTCCATCTCTTCACCCTAATTATTAGCTTCTATTAATTACCAACTTCCACCTCATCCTTTGGAGAAAAAATCAAGCTAACTCTACTAGAAAGTTCCCAACTCTTGGAGCTTAACTCTTGAACCCTTTTACACTTCACTAATTAAAGATCAAAAAGGCTAGCAAGGGTAACTTAGTTGCTATTGGCACGAAAAGGATAAGTAGAAACCCTAACAAATCAAACTAATGCATATATATATATATAAAAGCTACACAGTTACTGGACAAAGTTACAAAATTATGATGAGGATGCCAAATAATAGAAACCTCACAAAAAGGATAAGTAGAAACCCTAACAAATCAAACTAATGCATATATATAAGCTACACAGTTACTGGACAAAGTTACAAAATTATGATGAGGATGCCAAATAATAGAAACCTCTCTAATTGGAGACATTTGAGTATAAAAGTACTAATTAGGCACAAAAATATATTTTTGTGGTGGAAGGGTCCCTACTAACTTACATGTCAAAATACAAATAATTGTAAATATAGTATATAAAAGAAATCCAACAAAATCATTACATTTGAAATAAAAATAATTACCCACACACACATATATAATCTTTTTTTTTAAGGGGTATTACATTAGTAGTAACCTGGACTTGGAGGAGGCCGTTGATGGAGAGAGAGAGAAAAAAAATAAGCGGGTGGAGTCAAAGAGGGAGGGGGAATGATGGGTACAAAGAAGAGAAGGGAGGGAGAGAAGAGAGGGGGCCCAATTTTTTTAATTTTTCTTTTTTAATATCCATGTGGGTCCATATTCACAAATAGTGACCAATTATTATTCACGGGAGCGTCATGTTATTAGTTAATGATTGATTTAGTAGCACCTTAATTGATATATGAAAGTGTTTCAAAATTATAACGTCAGGTACTACTATGGGATAAAAAAAACTTAATGTACCAAAAATATTGAAAACAAAAAAAATTCTGAATAATAAACTGAGATTAATCCTAAATAAAACTTTTATATAAAGAAGAAATGTCAAAGAGAAGAAAAATTTATGCAGAATCGTAACCAGTCCTAATTCTCTTTAAAGCCCTAAACATGAGAAATGTCAAGAGAAACAAATCTACACGATTGCCTCTATAGCTAGTTGCTCAGTCATACTAGAAACTAACCCTAATCGCCAACAATCTTTAGATTTAGCTTCGAAATTCTTCCCTGTTAAATATCATATTTAACAGTGAAAGAAAACAATCACACGGTAAAATGTTTCACCACAAGAAAGTTATTTAGTCTGAATTGAACTTTAGTATAAAAGTTCATGTTCTGCCAAATGGTAGGTCAGTATGTGGATTTTTCTATCTTTTAGATTTCAAAATAATTATTCTCTTAACTTATGATTTGCGCTGGACCATTTAACAAAAAGATCAACTGTTCATAGAAACGAATTAGAAAGTGACATACAAACCAAAAGTCTTAGAGCCTAAATACAACCCACGCAAGACTGTCTTTACTTAATACAAGTGGTGAATTACTCTAACAGTCAAAATCTTCATCTTCAATTCAATGCACTCATAATTTAAACTCACTACGATCATAGTTTAAACTCTCGCCACTCCGGCCATCACACCATGGGAGTTGGCCATGCCCAAAGCTATCTTAACCATAAGGGTAGGGGAGATGTCGAAGACATGATTGGTGACTAGAGTGAAGTCATAATAAAATTCAAAGTGGTGAATTACTCTGACAGTCAAAATCTTCATCTTCAATTCAATGCACTCATAATTTAAACTCTCTACGACCATAGTTTAAACTCTCGCCACTCCGGCCATCACACCATGGGAGTTGGCCATGCCCAAAGCTATCTTAACCATAAGGGTAGGGGAGATGTCGAAGACATGATTGGTGACTAGAGTGAAGTCATAATAAAATTCAAGTTGCTAACAATTTAGTTGTGCAGGAGAGAAACATTCCATTCCAAAATTGAGTTCATCAAACAATAAGAAACTTCTGTATTCACAAAAAACCCACAAAAGCAGCATCACCCTCTCTCAACCAACCCCTTTTATTCTCTTTCTTTTTTTTTTCAAGAAACAAAATAATTGGCTTCTTCTCGCAAAATAAAAGGCTGAAATCCTATACTTTTTTTTTCTTTTTAAAATTGTATCTTCAGATAATTACAGTGTCCTCCACAATTTGAGCAGTAGTGCTACCAATGCTTTCCCTCCCCTACTTTTCCCACCATCTCATCATCAGACCACCAATAACTGCTCGCCACGTGTTACCGACACCGCCACTTGGCCTCCCACTTGCTTCTGCCCCATCCCTGCTCCCATTTCCAATCCGGCTTGAACCGGGCTCGAGCCGTCCGCCTTCTTTCTCCGCTTCGGAGATCCGTTCTCCGAAGACGAAGATGACGGTTCGGATGATGACCGCTTAGACGTCACCCGCACCGGGTCGGGTTCGCCCGAGTTCACCCGGAGTGGAAAATTCAACAAAGCTCTGGACCCGCGCATTCTGTAAGCGGCTCTGTCATAAGCCAAAGCCGCGTCCTCAGCTGTTTCGAAAGTTCCGAGCCAAACCCTCGCGCCGTTCTTAGCCGGGTCCCGAATTTCGGCCGCGAACTTTCCCCACGGCCGCTGCCGTACGCCTCTGTAATGCTTCCCCTTCGCTGGCACCACAGCTGGAACGGCTTCAGCCGACTTCTGAACCGGTTGAACCGGCGCCGCTTTTTTCTCCGGCACTCTATGCACCGGTGGCAGAACCTCCGGTTCCGATTTTACCGAAAAGCCGTAGGAACACGTATCGGCCGAACCGGATGGAACCCATCCGACGCTAACGGCGTCCCTCAGTACTCCGTAGAGCACCATGTCTTCGGAATCGTCCTCCTTGAGCGGCAAATCACCCCAATTCTCGGTCAAACACGGGTACAGGCTACTGAAGCTGGAGCTCCGAGAAAAAATGGGTCCCGAACCCGAGTTGCTCATCGGGTTCCCGATTAGGAGATCCGTCTCTCCCAGAAAGTGTCGCCGAATCGATTCCAGGAGTATGTAGTCCGAGTCAGCTCCACTCTGTCCGTACATTTCGCAGCCAAAAAACCAAAAAATTCGGGTCCGGGTCTTAAACCGAAATGTGTTTTGAAGTGTAGAGAGAGAGAGAGAGAGAGAGAGAGAGAGAGAGAGAGTCTTATATTTGTTGAGATTTTGGATTTCTTCTGGGATTTGAAGAGATGAAGGTTTAAATAGGTGAGAAGGTTCATGCACACTTCAACCGGATGGATATTTTCGGTATTTAATATATTATTATTTTTTATTTTTTAGCGGCCGATATTTTTTTATTTATTTTTAGTTGATGTCGATGTCGAAGTCGGCTGCTTTGAATTTCTTTAGTGTGCAAATTGTGTTGTGGGGTCCGTTTTCAATTAATCACGTTTGGTTTTGGGTTGGATTGAGAGAAGCGTGATGTCATCCTGTTACAGCAGCAAAGTGCGACTTCTTGTTGTGTCGCTTTGCTTCCACGCATTTTTTTTTTGTCTCTTTGCTTTATCCATAATCGATATGCAAAACCAACAAGTGCACTTCGACAACTCCAAAAAAGTTCATAATGCGCGACTATTGGTTTAACAACTAATACCGAAGTTTTTAGCAATAAAATTGTATTATTGGTAAATTATACATGTAATAATTATCAAATGAGAAATAATATTGATATCTTTAGAAAGAAGCTTTTAACTCGTCATTCTGACAATTTGACACAATTTTTTTAATCACTTACATTATATAATTAATTTATGCATTTTATAATAACCAAATCTAACTAATAATTCTTTTTTATAAACAATAGTGTTAATGAGTTCACGGTTAGTTGTTAGGAGCAGAGAGATCTTTATCAAGATTCATATACATAATTAGCAGCAATGTTTAGCAACACATAGAAGCGTGCGGTTCATATTGGTGCTTTTCAACGGCTACCAAAATCATGCAAGTATAGCCTTGAGAGCGCCATCGGTGATGAAACTGGCCAAAGAGTATTGGCAACCCCTTCGTTGCTATTACTTGAAGTGGTTTTTTGAGGTGGTACTTCGTAATGTAAAAAAAATGTGCGACCGAGCCAGATTAATTGTTCTGATGCTAAAATAAAATCAAATTACGTTCACCCAATAGCTACTTGCAAAGATCGAAAATGTGCTAAGACATGCCATTTCAAGCCCATGACAATACTTCAGGTTAGGATACGGCATGCTTAGGTTCCAACACATCGACTCATATTCACCTTCGTAAGTTTCTCTTTCGTGCTTGGTGGGGCCAAACAGGATGGGGATGACAAAAAACCCCCACGAATTTGGGTATTTGTTGATACCCAATCCTAACAGGGTGGTTATGGTGGATAGTACACGAGTACTGGACAGGTTCAAGGACTTTTTGAAAAATCTGAGTCGCCATGATGGTATTTTCATTCTTGATTAATTCAAACTCGACCCGATTATATATGTATAGTAAATTGTTATAAATTAGTTACATAGAAAAGTATGTTGTTCCACTCTAACCTAAGTCTAAAATTTCAGTCTTTAACCTAAGAGTAATGCTAAGTAGACTAAATTTGCAAACTAAATGATGTGTCACCAATAAAAAATAAGCATGTTAATCAACACTTAAGTAATACTCTAATTATCAACTTCCATGTTATTTTATTTACAATATTTTATCTACATATTTAGTCTTTCTAGCATTACTCTTAACCATAATATGATCCTCGACCTAATGCATCTATAGTTACGTTGGATGCCCAGGTAATAATTGAAACTTTTGATTTTGAGAGCCCAAATATGATATACACGATTCATCTGACAATTTTTGCTACAAAAACAACTTAATCATGATTTGCATTTTGTTTTGATTAATGTTAGAAAATAAACACGTTAATCAACACTAATAAATCAATTATCAACAACTATGTTATATAGTTTACAAAATATGATTTAAATCAACAATCTCAAACATTACTTTTTTTATACAAAAAATATTTCATCACACATTAATAGCAGATTAATCCACTTATATACAATTCAACGTAAGTCGACTACATACTTTTAAGAAGACTTTGTAAGATGAAAGTTGGTCATCATAAGAATTTATATTTCTTCTAAAATCTGGTACGCTAGGAATTGTAAACGAGCTGAAAAGGATATTTTCTGCAGATTCATCGGCTGTAGACACCAAAATATGCAAAATGTTTTTTCTTTGGAAAAGTCCCCACAAGGTCAATTGAAAATAGAAGGACCCACCTCTCTCTCTCAATTTGGTTTCACACTCTAACGTCCGTTCGAGGAAGGTGAGGGTGAGTCACTTGCAATACTTTTTGTTATTTTATTTTTGTTAAAATATGAGAATATCCAAACAGTTGGAGCATCCAAAATCTAAATGGCCCCAACTTCTTTGATCCTTTTCTTATTGCTTTTTAGGGTTTTTGAGTTGTAATTCACTACATTGTGATGGATCCACTTGTCATCTCTTGTTCTCGTTCTCCCTAGCATGATTTTTAGGATTATTTTAAGAGTATTGTTATTCACATACTTATAATTTTTCAGTTCATTCGATCCAATGATTAAAAATTAAGATAAGTGTGTGAAAAGTAAAAATTGATACGTATCATAACACTACCCTATTTTAAGGTGGGTTTAAACTAATTCTTGTTCTTAATGCTCCAGACATTCATTAGTAGTTTGATTACGTATTGGATGATACATTTTTAATTGTACTCAACTGAACTCTTGAAGGATTGCTTCGATTTGCATCCAAAAAATTAGTATCCACATTTCAATGTTTCATAACTTTAGTTTATCTACTTACCTTTGGAAAAATTGAAGAAAAAAATGTGTTAAAAATTTATCCAAAATTCTAACCTTGAAGATGCTAGTGTAAAAGAGCTCATTTTTTTCAGTTGAACATTTCATCGAGCATTTAGTGTGCATGTTGTCCTCTACCAAGCGATATTGTGTGCATGTTGACAAAAGTCAACATCTATCGAGTGTTGTGATAGGCATTGTAGATTTGTGAGTGCCCTTGCTTTAGTTATGTTGAGCACCCTGCAAAGTGATGTCAAAAACACATTTCATCAAACACTTAGGCCATCTCCAACCGATGGCTGGCCAGAGGGCTCGTTTTAGCCTTCTGGCCCTCCAAGATTCTCCAAGATATTAATATTTTAATGAACAGTACAGGGCCATATTTGCCTCCGTCTCCAACCGAGGGCCAGATGGCCAGAGGGCTCGTTTTAGCCCTGTCAAAAAAAACCGTCTCCAACCGAGGGCCAAAGGGCCAAACATAATTTATTATTTAAAAACTACAACTTAATTTTATTTAAAAATCATGTTGGTTAGTGTTGTATAATTTTTATGTCGGTTAATGTTATTTAATGTTGTTTCATATTGTTTAATGTTGTTTCATGTTACTTAATTTAATTTAATGTTGTATAATGGCTTAGGAAGTTATAGGAAAAAAATAGAATTTAAAAAAAATATGAAACAAATTTTGTGAAATAGAAGTTATAGGAAAAAATGGAATTTAAAAAAAAATATGAAACAAATTTTGTAAAATAGAAGTTATATGAAAAAAAATATGAACCAAATTTTGTAAAATATAAGTTATAGGAAAAAATAGAATTTAAAAAAAATATGAAACAAATTTTGTGAAATAGAAGTTATAGGAAAAAATGGAATTTAAAAAAAAATATGAAACAAATTTTGTAAAATAGAAGTTATATGAAAAAAATATGAACCAAATTTTGTAAAATATAAGTTATAGGAAAAAAATAGAATTAAAAAAAATTGAAACAAATTTTGTAAAATAGAAGTTATAGGAAGTTATAGAAAAAAAAAGAAAAAAAAAAGGTTTAAATTCATAAAAAAAAAGGTTTAAATTCATAAAAAAAAAAAGGATTTACAACGGCTAGTGGCGCTAGCCGTTGGAAGTTTGAATTCAAAATGTTATTTCTGTCGGTTGTAACCGACAGAAATAATATATATTATATTATTTCTATCGATTATAACCGACAGAAATAAGAAACATTAAAAAAAAAAATAGCCAGCCCTCTCCGATCCCGTGGGGCCCTCCCAGATTCCCGAGCCCTCTGGCCTAGCCCTCGGTTGGAGACGGTTTTAGGGCTATTTTCGGCCCTCTGGCCCTCTGGACCATTCGGTTGGAGATGGCCTTAGTGGCACAAAAAAATCTCGTCCTAGATATTCATAGGTCCCTTGAGGCCATCTCCAACCGAAGAGTCCAGAGGGCCAGAGAGCCGAAAATAGCCCTAAAACCGTCTCCAACCGAGGGCTAGGCCAGAGGGCTCTGGAATCTGGGAGGGCCCCACGGGATCGGAGAGGGCTGGAGGGCTGGCTGTTTTCGGCCAGCCAGCCAGCCCCGGGGCTGGCTATTTTTTTTTTTAATGTTTCCTATTGCTGTCGGTTAAAACCGACAGCATTAAAGAGCTTTTTTTTTTTTTTTAAATAGTTCTACTATTAGTCTCGGTTAGTGTCGGTTATAACCGACACTAATAGTTTGAAATGTTTTTTAATGTAACGGTTAGTAGCCGTTGGATTATTAGGCCTCTCTTTTTTTTTCTTTTTTTTTTAATGAATTTAAACTTCTTTTTTTTTTTTAATGAATTTAAACTTCTTTTTTTCCCTTTTTTTTTCCTTTTCATATGAATCAAATTTTTTTTCATATTTTTTTTCCTATAACTTCTATTTCACAAAATTTGTTTCATATTTTTTTTCAATTCTATTTTTTTCGTATAACTTCCTAGGCCATTTATACAACATTAAATTGTAGTTTTTAAATAATAAATTATGTTTGGCCCTATGGCCCTTTGGCCCTCGGTTGGAGACGGTTTTTTGTGACAAGGCTAAAACGAGCCCTTTGGCCCTCTGGCCCTCGGTTGGAGACGGAGGCAAATATGGCCCTGTACTGTTCATTAAAATATTAATATCTTGGGGAATCTTGGAGGGCCAGAGGGCTCAAACGAGCCCTCTGGCCAGCCCTCGGTTGGAGATGGCCTGAGGTCCTTCAACAGCCTTTTTTGGACCTAGTTTTGCAACACAATTTGTATAATACACCTAGGGGACAAGTGTCAATCAAAACAAGTTTCGGAGTCAATTATTAGTTTCAATTTCGGCATTTTAGTTTATCAGAATTAATCCAATCTCATAATCAGTTTTATCTCGAAACTTAATTTGGATCTCCTACATTTTGCAAGACTTTGAAAATTTTCAAACTTTTGTGTATCCACCATTCAATACTTTTTATGAATGTTTGCAATATTTGTGGGTTGTTACATGTGTGTATGACATAAAAGCATATTAGACAAGATAAAATAGTACGTATGATTATATTATTCATTTTTAACAGATAATAATATAATTAAATATACAAAATATGAAATAAAGTATATATAAATATTCAACAGGACTAAGTTTAAGAAATTTGGATCGAAACTTTGGAAGTTTGGATCGGGTTGGAACATTCTTCCAAGCCATCCAAAATTTTCAAAATAGGAAATGTTCAAACTCAGAACGGTTAATTTTTAATTGAATTGGAAATTCCAATCCAACTTACACCCCTAAATACACCATAGCCTAAAACAACATGGCTTACTAGATGAAGATTTTTTTTTTAACACACATCTTTTCACTTCTCACACGTCATTTCAGTTTCTAACCGTCAGATTGATTAAATTGAAGAGTATCAAAAAACAAAAATTAACAAAGAGGTATGGGAAGTAAAAATGAGTGATGGATAGCATAATCATATTTTTTATGGTTTCACCATTTATGGAAGTGCACATATATTCTGTACACGTGCACTCCTCTCATTTATCATTAATTCTTTATGCTCTCTATTTATACGATTACCAAAGGACAAAACATATATTAAAAGGAACGGTAAAACTAGAAAGGGAGTAGTGTAAACAAAGTGCAGTGAAAAAAAAAAAAAAGTGTTGTTACGTTTTGTTAATTTGAAACTAGCATATGGGCATACATAAAGTGTGTGAAAAAAAAATTTATTTTTGTTTTTGAAATAAAAGGAGAGAGAAAGAGAATGATAGAGAATGTGGAAGTGGGAAAGATTTTTAATTTTTTTTTTAATTTTTTTTTAATTAGAGATATGTTAGGACCCCACTTAGTGGGAAAAGGCTTTGTTGTTGTTGTTGTTGTTTGTAGAGATATGTTAGGATTACATGTAGGTGAGGTTTTGAAAAAAAAAAAACAGCAAAATTTGGTTGTGTGAAATTATATTTCTGCCTCATATTTCTTATTCATGTTCTGTTTTAATTAGAGGGTTAAATTGATAATTTCATAGAATTTTAATTGAAAATGAATGTTTTATTACTTAGTAGATATATCTTTAAAAAAAAAAAAAAAAGGTGTTGCCACGTTCTGTTAATTTGAAAATATCTTAAAAAAAAAAAAGAAAAAGTGTTGTCACATTTTGTTAATTTGAAAATATCTTAATACCCTCATTTAGTTATCCAAACTATCAGCGCACCCCCACACACTTCAATACGTATATGCAAAAATTAGATAAAGTTTCAGTATGTACCTACTGGAGCTGTGTGTATTTTCATTTGTAAAAAAATGTGGCTGTAGTGGTTGCGGTCTTGTTCTACAATGGAGGATGAGTGAGTTTGAGAACTTAAAAGAAAAAAGAATCTTAGGATGTAGGTTATCTAATGTTAGAAATACCTTGTAGTGTATTCAAAAAATAATTTTCCTAACAAAAAAAAATTGAGTATCAAAATTTAATGTCAAACTTTTAAGTTGGATTAAGAACGAGTATGTGGGACCATGATTTTACAGGGTTGAAGTAAGGCTGATTCGAATATAGTTACCTCAGAAGTCCGTTCATGGATTTGCCACCTCCGAGGTGGAGCTGTATCAGACGGAGTAGTGGTACCACCATCACCTTACTTCGGGGCAATAAGTAAAGTTCTAGTGACTTCGCTGGGGGACCATACTTGTTCCGCAATACACATGATCTAATCTGGATATGGACACAATTAGATCCTCTAAGTCTTGGGGTTTCTAGAATCTAGGAATTGGTGTGGGCCACAAGTAATCATAACTCCTAAAGAGGATGCAATATCTACTGCTAGATATCCTCTAAAATTCTCCTGGTTTAGAATTAGGATTCTATCCTAAAAAGGTCTCTCTCGCCATGGTACAAATACATTCATCTAGACGCAATCTAAACACTTGAATTCTCTTGCCCACTACTTAAGTCTAAAATCATTCACTAACTTGACCGTCGAAGAACCTTTGGCTAGCACTCCCTTCTAGATTGAGGCTTGCTTACGGTTGTTTCATTATTATGCAGGTTGCTCGAGTTTGTGCTTAACCACCACTCACGGCGGTGAGTGAATTTGGTTCCAATAGAGTATATCTGAGGTAAAGTAGGAGTGGATGAAATTAAAGATAAAATGAAAGAAAATTGGTTAAGATGGTTTGGACATGTGAACCGAAGACTAGAGTTCATACAGCCGACCTTAGTGGGATCAAATTTTCTTTTGTTGTTGGTTATTGTAAAGTTTTAAGTGCGACATATTGAACAAATGTAGGATTTCAATCGAAACCGTCTCACTTCATATTGAATTTCAACGATCTAAACTCTCTTGTAAGTCTTGATTCATAGATCATCCTTACAAAAATTCAATTGAATCTAAAATCATTTTCCTTTTTAATTGTCAAGATAAAATTTCACTAGTTTCTTAAAATATAGTGTTCATCAATTTTTTTGAACTCAATTAGATACCTCAAATATTTCCGACTTGACTAATATTTTGCAAGAATGATCTATGAGGTACAACTTTAAAAATAAATAGTTCAGATCGTTGAAGTTCAATATAATATGGACCCCACAATTAATCCCTTTATTTTTTTTAAACATGAGCCCCACAACTAATCCCCATTTTTTTTTTAAATGGAGACCCACTCCCTTAAAGACTCCTTGTATGTATATATATTTGAAAGATACTCATTTGTATATGTATATAGGAGGCCTTTAACATAAGGGATTCCCATTTTTTTTTCAAACAAATTGAGATTAGTTATGGGCCCCACATCACATTGAACTTCAACATTCTGAATGGTCTATTTTTCAAGTTGAACTTATAGATCATCCTCGTAAAATATTAGGCAAATCATAAATACTTGAGACTTTTTTTTTTTTGAATAAACGATATTCAACACTAAGAGGATGAGGTGGGCTTAGCCTCACAATGGGCTAGCAATAATGTGGTTCAAATTTGTCTTTGGCGAGAATTGAACTTAAGACCTCTCATTTACAAGTGAAGAAAAATACCACTAGACCATAATACTAAGCAGCATTTGAGACATCTAATTAGGTCAAAGAAATTGACGAACACTTTGTTTTATAAGAAACAATGAAATTTTATCATGATAATTAAATAAGCAAAGAGTTTCCGATTAAATTGAATTTTTGCAAAGATGATCTATGAATCGAAACTTATAAAATAGATGGTCTGTATCGTTGAAATTGGACTTGGAGTGGGTCCTACAACTTGGCCTTATTTTTATGTAAAAATGAGGATCACTTTGGATAAAATGTCTGTATGTATGTACACATATGTATATTTTATTTTTCTTCTGTGTTTAGAAATTTGTATTGTAAGATGACATTTTGGGAAAAATAATAAAAAATGGAAGATATTGCCAATTGAGTTCACCAAGATATCGAAAATTGACCTCTAGGACTTAAAATATGGATTTGAGTGTTGAAAACATTGACATTGTTATGAATGCCCACACACACATTGTCAATGCCCTTGCAAATTGAAATGGACTTTGGAAACAAAAGGATTGTTTTCAAAACATGCGATGTAAATTTCAAACTGTAAGAACCTGTTTGTATGGTGCAGCTCTATAAATAGAGCGCTCCGACTGCAGTTAAAAGATATAGAGAATATACAAAGAAGAAAGAAAAACTTTAGTATCTATTCCTCCCTCTTTTATTTGTCATCCTCTTGTGCTATAGTTTCAGTGTGATATTTTACACCTGCTTCACTTATGTCATTAGTAAAGGTTATCTCTCTAACTTTTACATATTTTTAACATGTTATCAGCACGAGTCTCTAAAACCTAACCATTTCTCATTTCTCTTCGCCGAACGAAAGAAAGAAAAAAAAAATGTTTCCTATAAGGATTTTACTGTTCATCTTCTTCCTCTGCCTCAACTGCGCGATATACCTCACGACGAACTGTTTGTTCCATGTCTGCTTTTAGTTCTCAACTTAATAGTTACATACATCTTTGATTTCTTGTTTGGTGTAGATCTTGAGTACTAACCCAGTATTTATTTATGTTGATTGTACTGCAATCCAAGATGGTGTGGTATAATCGCCCATCTTGAACTGCAAATTTAATCTTACTGCAATCAAAGATGGTGTGGTATCATCGCCTATCTTGGATTGCAGATCTAATTTTACTGCAAATTTTAGGTGGAGCAGTATAATCGCCCACCCTACCCTGCATATTTAAATTTGCCTGCTATTTAATTTCATTGCAATTTTAGGTGGTGCGGTATAATCGCCCACCTTGCTATGCGTATTTAAATTTTCCTGCTACTGGAGTGGTGCAGAATAATCGCTCATCCTATGTTATATTATTTCAATGAGAATGGTGCGGTACAATCGCCCTCCTCATTCATCTTGAAAATCTCGAGCCTGAAGTTTCGAGTGCTTATCATTTTGGCCTGAAGATCAAAATGAAAAACATGTAAGAACCAGAAGTTCTAACACTGCATACCTCAAAAATACATATTATTGCAAGTTCTTACACATCTCATTTTTCTTTCAAAAAAGAAAATGGCGAACTTGGCAAAGCTTGATTTTGCTGCCCTGGACATTACAGGGAAGAATTACCTTACCTGGGTACTAGATACCAAGATCCATCTGGAAGCAGGGAATCTTGGAGATACCATTAAGGAAGAAACTAGCTCATCCTCTCAAGATCAGGCGAAAGCCATGATCTTTATTCGTGGCCATCTTGATGAAGGACTAAGGAGTGAATACTTAACGATTAAAGATTTGTTAGCTCTCTGGAAGGCATTGAGAA
Source organism: Malus domestica (assembly GCF_042453785.1). Classification (NCBI taxonomy): domain Eukaryota; kingdom Viridiplantae; phylum Streptophyta; class Magnoliopsida; order Rosales; family Rosaceae; genus Malus; species Malus domestica. The sequence goes on from NC_091666.1 coordinate 7,126,278, forward strand.
ACAGATACAATCACCAGACAATGGTGATTCTTCCAAGGGCTCGCTATGAGTGGACTCAACTAAGGATCCAGGATTTCAAGTCAGTGGCTGAGTACAATTCGGCTTGTTCAGAATTACCTTTCAGATGAAGCTCTGTGGGGATACTATTACTGAGGAAGATTTGCTGGAAAAGACTTTCAACACATTTCATGCCTCTAACGTGCTCCTGCAGTAGCAATATAGAGAGCGAGGCTTCACTGAATACAACCAACTGATATCTGTGCTTTTGGTAGCTGAACAAAACAATAAGCTCCTGATGAAAAATCATCAGTCACAACCTATTGGATACGCACCATTCCCAGAAGTGAATGCTGATTCCCTCGAAGTGAACGCTACATCCTCTGGTGGCGATAGTCATAAACGAGGACGTGGCCACAAGCGAGGTCGGTGGAACAGGAAAGGCAAGAACCATGGTGGGTCAGTTTTACAACCAGGTTCCAAGGAAAAATTCAGGTCTGAGCTTTAAAAATGTGAATCGCCATAAAGGCACATGAACAATGCTCCCAGAAATTCTGAAGGAGCCTGCCTGTTCCTCATGTCTATACTCAAAATGGTTTAGTAGAAGCCTTGATCAAACAGCTTCAGTTAATAGCTGGCACTCTACTTACGAAAACAAAATTGCCAGTCTCTGCATTGGGACATGCCATCTTACATGTTGCATCATTAGTTCGATTGAGACCTATAGCCAACCACAAATACTCCTTAGTACAACTCATGTTTGGACATCAGTCAAACATTTCACATTTACGAGTTTTTAGTTGTGTTGTTTATGTGCCTATTACACCTCTGCAACGCACTAAAATGGGACCTCAGATTAGACTGGGAATTTATGTGGGTTTTGATTCACCATCTATCATTAGATATTTGGAACCCTTGACATGTGATATGTTTACAACTCGTTTTGCTGATTGTCACTTTGATGGGACAGTCTTCCCGTCATTAAGGGGGAGAAAAGACCTTTCCAGAAGAACGAAAAGAGCTGACATAGGTTGTTCCCACCTTGTCTCATTTTGATCCACGTAGCACTCAATGTGAAAATGAAGTGAAAATGATCGTTCATCTTCAAAGCATTGCCAATCAAATGCAAGATGCATTTAATGATGCAATGAAAGTGACAAAATCATATATACCAGCTGCAAATGCACCGGCAAGAATTGATGTCCCTGTTGGACAAAATAAAGTGGCAGCGAATGATTCATCTAGTGCACGCCTGAAGCGTGGTAGACCCCCAGGTTCAAAAGATTCAGCACCTCAAAAAAGAAAGACAAGGGCATAACTGAATCCAAATGAAATCATTCAGGAAGAGAAAATGAATGACAAATCTACAATTCATGATTCTAGACTTCTAGAAAAAGAAAATGTTATTGATAAGACATATGTCCTTGAAGAGACAGCAGTACATGAGAGCAAAGAAATCTCCATAAATTATGCATGTACTAATGAATTGTGGGATCGGAATGAAATAATCATCAATGACATGTTCGCATTCGCAGTAGCCACTGAAATCATATTAAGTAATGATATTGAGCCCCACTCTGTTGATGAATGTAAACAGAGACAAGATTGGCCTAAGTGGAAATATACAATCCAGGTAGAATTAAATTCCTTGGAAAGGTGAAATGTTTTTGGACCAGTAGTCCAAACCCCGCCTGGTGTAAACCCCGTGGGTTACAAATGGGTATTCACAAGGAAACGCAATGAGAAAAACAAGATTGCAAGATGTAAAGCATAACTCGTTGCACAAGGTTTTTCGCAAAGACCTGGAATTGATTATGAAGGCACATACTCTCCTGTAATGGACGCAATTACGTTCCGTTACTTAATAAGTTTAGTGGTTTCAGAAAAACTTGACATGCGTCTTATGGATGTCACACGGCGTATCTATATGGAGAATTAGATACTGACATATATATGAAAGTCCCAGAAGGACTTAAGTCGCCTGAAACAACTAACAAATCACGAGGTATGCTCTCAATCAAATTAAGGCGATCATTGTATGGGCTGAAACAATCTGAACGAATGTGGTATAATCGTCTTAGTGAGTATTTGATCAAAGAAGGGTATACCAACAATGTCATTTGCCCTTATGTGTTCATTAAGAAATCCAACTCTGGATTTACTATAGTGGCAGTATATGTCAATGATATGAATCTAATTAGAACCCTTGAATAGCTCAATAAAACTGCTGAATATCTGAAAAGCGAATTTAAAATGAAAGACCTTGGAAAAATGAAATTTTGTCTCGGCCTGCAGATCGAGCATTGTACTAGTGGAATTTTGGTCCACCAATTAGCTTACATTGAAAAAATCCTGAAGCGATTTGGCATGGACAAGACTTATCCACTCAGTACGCGAATGGTCGTTCGTTCTCTGGACATTAAGAAAGATCCATTCCGTCTAAAAGAAGATGATGAAATGGTCTTTGGTCCAAAAGTATCATATCTGAGTGCAATAGGTGCTTTGTTGTATTTAGCACAATGTACTAGACTAGATATAGTTTTTTCAGTCAACTTGTTAGCAAGGTATAGCTCTGCTCCAACAATTTGTCATTGGAAGGGTGTCAAAGATGTATTGCGATACCTTCGTGGGACAACAGACACAGGTCTCTTCTACTTAAAGAACTCCACAAATGACCAGGTCCTTGTTGGATATGCAGATGCTGGTTTCCTATCTGATCTGCATAAAGCTCACTCACAAAATGGATATGTGTTCAAGAATGGAGATACAACAATCTCATGGCGCTCAACAAAGCAAACACTAGTTGCTACATCTTCCAATCACTCAGAAATACTTGCTTTACATGAAGCAAGCCATGAATGTTCTTGGTTAAGATCAATGATCCATCATATCCGGAATTCATGTGATCTAACTTTGAAGACAGACAATCCAATTGTCATCCATGAAGATAATGCAGTCTGTGTTGATCAAATGAATGAAGGATTCATTAAGGGCGATAAAACTAAACACATATCTCCAAAGTTTTTTAGTGCATATGAGCTTCAAAAGGCTAAAGTTATTGAAGTCAGACAAATCCGTTCTAATGAAAATCTGACATATTTGTTCACCAAATCTTTACCAAAATGCACGTTTCAGAAGTTAGTGCAAAGTATCGAATTACGTCGACTTACCAAATAACTAAATTTGGAGAATGCGGAATCAGGGGGAGATATATATTAGGGGGAGCATCCATGATACATGTCTGTTGTACTCTTTTTCTTTCGATTAGGATTTTTCCTACTGGGTTTTTCCTATCAAAGTTTTAACGAGGCAACATAAGCATATTTAACATTATATCAACAATCCAGGAAAAGTTGTACTCTTTTACCTTCGGTATGGTTTTTTCCCACTGGGTTTTTCCAAGCAGGGTTTTAACGAGACAACTCATGTTGATATGTGGGCATCTAATGGGGAGTGTTGAAAACATTGGCATTGTTATGAATGCCCACACACACATGCCAATGCCCTTGCAAATTGAAATAGACTTTGGAAACAAAAGGATTGTTTTCAAAACATGCAATGTAAATTTCAAACTGTAAGAACCTGTTTGTATGGAGCCGCTCTATAAATAGAACGCTCCGACTGCAGTTAAATGATATAGAGAATATACAGAGAAGAAAGAAAAACTTCAGTATCTATTCCTTCCTCTTTTATTTGTCATCCTCTTGGGCTATAGTTTCAATGTGATATTTTACACCTGCTTCACTTCTGTCATTAGTAAATGTTATCTCTCTAACTTTTACATATTTATAACATTGAGCTCTATTTTGTCTTGGTTTGTAATTGTCTAAACAATTAAAACCCCTTATCAATTGGATAAAAAAAAAAACCCTATCAATAATGTCCCCCGTCGGATACAAATAGGGGTGGGCACTTGGAACCGAAAACCGAAACCGAAACCGAAACACGAATCGAATCAAACCGCACCGAACGGTTTGGTTTTGCGGTTTTGAAACGGTATTGGTTTCGAAACCGAACCGCGGTAAAGAAAACGGTTTGGTTTCGGTTTTGGGTTTTCAAGACCGCACCGAAACTGAAACTGCACCATATAATAAAATTAATAAATAAATGTTGTATTTTTAATTTTTAATTAGTTCAACTAGGTTACTAGACTATCATTATCATCTAGTTTTGCACTTCGACTCTTGAAGGTTGAAACACATCTCCTTAACTCATCTTTGGTGCAGTTTTGTTGCAATTTTTTGCTCCAGTTTTGGTGCAGATTTACTGCGGTTTTGATGCAGTTTTTTGCTGCATTTTTGGTGCAAATTTGGTGCAGCTTTGCTGAGTTTTTTGTTGCAGTTTTGGTGCCGTTTTACTGCGTTTTTTATGCAGTTTTTGTGTTGTTTTTTGCTGCATTTTTTTTGCAGTTTTGCCACAGTTTTTTGCTGCATTGTTGCTGTTTTTGTTGCAATTTTCCTGCTTATTCATTAATTAATATATGAGGAAAATAAGATCGTCTTATGCATAAATAGGTGTATCTTTTAAATTGTACATTTTTTCCTCAAAAACCAAACTAAAACCGTTTGAAACCGCACCAAACCGAACCAAACGGTTTGGTTTCATTTCGGTTTTGGCTTCAAAACCGCACCGCACCGCATCGCAAAAAGTTTCAGTTTCGGTTGTGGTTTCACTCGAAACCGCACCGAATCGCACCACGTCTATCCCTAGATACAAAGGAAAGAGTGGCCCACCATGGAGTAATGTTGTAACACGTCATGTTTGACGTTTGATTAGTTGACCAATGACCCATAGTGGTCTAAGTAAGACTCTGACCGCAACCGCAGGGAATATTTCTCCGTCTGTTCCAAAAATAGCAACTTGCTCTCTTATCTCTCGCTACTTTACGCAACAGCCCGCACGTGCCAAGCCCCACACATTGCTCTTTTATCCCAGACACGGCAAACTAAAATTTGTTACAGGATGCATGAACTAACTCACACGAACACGACCGTGACTTCCACAACAATTATTAATTAAAAAATCAAATTAACCACATGTCTAAATTAGAGCCTACGTGGTAACTTCTTGTCACAAAAAGTATATGGGTTGTTGTCCAAAAAAAAAAAAAAAAGTATATGGGTCCGACGTATCCACTTGGTGCATGAAAGCCCATGATTGGATGAATATTTTAGTGTACATTGTACCTTCTTTTATATATCTTTAATAATTAATAAAATTCTCTTTGTCAATCAAAAGATGATGAAAAAATAAATTAGTCTTCTATCACAAAAAAAATAAATAATGGGCAATAATTTAATTTCACAGGTCCAAATTTTACTATTTTTTATTAAAGCTTTACGTACCGGTGATGTTAAAATATCTTCAATATTATAAAAAAAAAAAAAAAACCAAAAGCAAAAACCTCTCACTCCCACACTTTCTCTCTCTCCCCTCTCTCTCCCTTTCCTTCTCATTTTCTAAAAAAATATGTTCATACACACAAAGTGTGTAGGTAAATGCTAGTATTAGTTAACAAAACATAATGTAATGTTTAGAAACCACTTAGTAGTACAATTTAACAGTTGTAAATGAGAAGTTTTATATTTGATTCTCGTTAAAAATGAATTTGAACTACATTATTACTAGCATATTTTGAGGCCAAATTCACCCCTTATTTTTTAAAGTAAAAAATAGGGAGTTTTAACGAAAAGCCAGATGTACTGTTCATTTTAACGAAAAACCACGTTTTTACACTAAAAAGTCAAACATGGTACTATTCACTTTACTCTTTATTTTGTCATTATCGTTAAAACGCAAAGTTTTCAAGCCATTTTCATTAGTTTTCTTTAAAAAATATTGTTTGTTCAAAAAATAAAAGTAATTGTTCCTTTTTCTTTTCTTTTTTTTTAATTTTAAAATTTTTGTTTTTCGTAATATTTTAATTTTTGTGGTAGTCAATGATGTGTTATGGTGTGACTTTCGGTTGTTGTTGAATTGAATTCAAAATCTAAATAATTTTACAAATATATCATATTTTGTATTTTGATTAAAGAGGGCTTCATATTTCAACCAACTTGTTTGTTTTTTTGTATAAAATAGTAAGTGCTAAAAGATGTTAGTTCGAATTTGATCATTGACCGTATGCAAATAATGGACACATTCAAATTGATTCAACAATAATATAGGCTAAAATCTCAACATCAACAAATTACAACTCCATGACCAAGTTCCACTCTTCGTATCTCGAAAATTTTGATTGTTTAATTATATTGAAAAAAAATTGAGTTTGTATCAAAAAACTAATTAGCAACATGAAAGGTAACCTATCACTTTATAAGCAGATGCAATAATTGGCGAGTTTTGATGTGAAAACATTTCTTCACATCGTCACACATTCAACATTCTCCTTTGACACAAACAACCAAATTGACGGATTTCTCTTTTAAATCATGGTCACCAAAGATTTTAATTATGAGTTATTTAGTATTTATAAGAAGTGACCAGATATTCAATCAATTTATTCCTTCACCTTTAATGCATCACTAAATATATTATTGTAGAAGGCTTTAATAATGAGATTAGATCAATAATTAGATTCTGAGTTTGATTAAACGAAACACGAATAAGAGACACCTAACCCTAAGTGAGTCGTGAAGAATCTGCATTGTGAGAAAATGATTCTAGTTGTTTGGTTTCATATTAATATTAAAATACTCGATTATAATTATGAGTTTTGACAAAAAAGATGACCAAAAAAATTCAAAATGTTGTCAGCATTCAGAGCAAGTCCATCTGTTTTAGGAGCGTAAGGACAAAGGGTATGTAAATTGCCCTTTGAAAAGTGATTGTCTTTGTGCACTCCCCTTGTAGGCTTGATCAAGGACAAGGGTATGAGCGACTACTATTCACAAAAAAAAAAATATATATATATATATATATGCACTTGATCAAGGACAAGGGTATGGGAGACTACTATTCACAACACAAAAAAAAAAAAAAAAAAAAAAAAAAAAAAATATATATATATATATATATATATATATATATATTTTATGCCTTATAAGTGTGTTTTAGTATGAATTTTGTGTTGGAAATTTGAGTAGTTTGAGTAGAGATTTCTTTGTTTCACATTGGCCATTCCCAAAACATTTTATCACTTTATAAAGCTTTGTCTTTTATAGAAAGTGATTGGAGTAATAGGTATGGAGAATAAAATTGGGCTCACCCTTGGGGTTGGGCTTTGGGGTGCACTAATTAATTGGTAATTAATTATAATTAATATATAATTAATTATTAAAAGATGGGCCTTGAGCCTTGGGCTCTAATAATTAAATTATTTAATTAATTATTTTCGGATTTAATTAATTATTTTTAATTAATTTCGAATTTAATTATTTATTTATTTTTTACCAACAGACTCATCCATTCAGATGAAGTCTGAAAAGTTCAGAAAGAACACAAAGCAAAGCACCCCTCTGGAGAAGATGTCTCCCAATAGACACATCCCATTCTCATACCTGTTTCAAGGACATTGCGGTATGAAAGCCTCGATCTTCAATTTTTCTGTTTAAATTTATTTCGTTGTTCATACTCTGTTCAATAATTTTTATATTCGCATTTATTGTTTATTATCATATATATATAATTAAATCACAGATTGTTGACATATATCCAACACTTTGTAAGTTTATTCTTTGAAAATAAAACTCCTTGTTTATCTCTGAAAAATTAATTTCAAATACAAAGCAAAGCATAGCGTTACAACAACCATAATTACTTAAAAAATAAAAGGCGAATGAAGAAGATGGTTGTAAAAAAATTAAATTTTTTCATATTTTTTTCTTTTTTTTTTCATTTGTTTAACTATTGGATTAATTATGACGACCAACTGATTTTTCTTATTATTGAAGCCGATGCTCCAGAACGTGCCACGTGGCACAATAATAACTTTTTAAATTTTTTTAGCCATTGAAAATCCAAAGGTCTAGATAAACAAGCCGTTGAAAATCCAACAACTCTCGCCGCGCCACATCAAGCAGTCGTTTGGACTTCGTTTGGATAACAGTGGAAGTTGTCAACCCACTCGCCCAATTCTCACGTGTATAACAAGCGCAAAAAAAAAAAAAAAAAAACATGGCTGATTTCGTGTTGACGTCTGCCTTACCTGTTGGAGTAAAGGGCAATTCCAAAGCCCTTGTTCTGCCTTTTAGGTCATGAGTTTACTTTCTCTCCAACAACATAAAATCAGCCACCCAAATATATAAAAATGGTTTGGATTATGTTATTGCAACTTGACGATGGCAGAGTCAGAATTTCAAGGTTAATTAATTGGAAGTCACAAGATTACATGAAAGGACCAAATCATCGTGATCATGCATATGCACGCACTATGCAGAACGAGAGTTGGATTATATTAACATTAATAAAATGGGAAATAAAGCACGTTTTGGCTCGTAGATAATAATTAAGGAATGCAGTCATAAGAGAATGCGGCAGCCTGACATACTCGATTTTTTTGAGAAATTTTATTTGAACTTATTTAACTTATTTCTACACCTAATTTAAATTAAATATGAAATATTTTTATTATTCTGTTGCATAATTACCATCATGTACAAGATGAAATTGATTATAAAAGTAAACTTTATCAATAAACCCCCTCCCACCCCCAAAATAATCAAACACTAACCATCACTAATCTTTCTTCGATGTTCTATTATAGAAAAAATCCTAAGACACATTCATAGAAATAAAAACCGATTTTTTTTTTTTTTACGTATGAATGGTGATTTTGAAGGTTTAGATCCTTCAACTTTTTTATCATCATCATGACCACCACCACCACCATATCTCCAACACTACTCGTCACCAGTAGGAAATCTACTTCTACTTCTGGTACTACTTCTCCCAAACAACAAGCAACAGCTTATCAAAGTCAACGACAAGAAAAGGTGGAGGAGGAGGAGGAGAAAAGAGTTGGCATATGCTTTCACTAGTACTGCTACCTCTTATATATGAGATCAAAACCCTACTTAATCTAGAGAGTAGGGTTTCTCAAACAAAAGGGTGGCTCAAGGGGAATCAAGCGTGTCTGTCCGATAATTCGGTATTATTCCCAGTACTACAAGCTGACCTGCAAAATATGCGTGCATTTGTTAAACTAGTTAGGGTTTAGTTAATTTAGTTGACTCTCATAGTCTCATGGGACTGTGTTTAATTAGATTAACAGATTTAATTAACATGGATCTTCATGAGATTGATCCAGGTAGCTTCTAATGTAAAAATAATGGGTGTCAAGATAAATTTGTATATTGAATTGGGTTTGCGAGGGTAGTGTAGGTTGTAATTTTGGGTTTAAAGAGATATTGATAATTTAATTAAAAATTATATGGGTGTAGAGAGTAAGTTGGGTGTAGAGATATGTTATAGGGGCTCAAATAAAATTTCCATTTTCTTTTCAATGTGCATTTTATTTTTGAAGCTTTTTTATTCATTTGATATTCTTCATTTGCATCAGGATTGGTTAGGTTAAGAGAATGTACCATGTTATTGTTAACATCTCTCACAACAATGAGAAACTCACTGGATCAAATGAATTTTGTTCATAATAAAATAACAATATAATCATCAACAAGCGATTTTTTTATTTATCCAACACATTGCATCGAATTTAAATAAGGATAATGCTAAGGAGATGACCTAAGATTTTCGTAGAGTTGGAAGACAATATAACAAAAAACAATTTGATATATCTGATTTGTACCGCATTTATTAAACATTTTACATGTTTATTAAGAATAGATGATACTTGTGACAGCCCATCTCGAATATATGTATTATTTTTATTATCAAGGACGTGAATTTACTATTTTACCCCCGATTATGAGCGTTGTGGTGTGTTATGTACGTAAGTGTTGAAATGGATGGCACGGATGGAAAGGAAAGAAAATAAAAAGAAGAAGGGAGGTCACATGTGTGTGTGCATGGCTGGTGGAAGAAAAAGAAGAAAAAGAAGAAGAGATTGGGCAAAGCTACCCAACCAGAGGAAGAGAGCAGGAGCTCCGGGAGAGAAAGGAGAGAGAGTTGGGCGAATAGAGAGAAGAGAGAGAAAAGCTCGGCCAATCGGAACAGGGAAAGGAGGAAAGGAGGGAGAGAGTGGCGTGGGGGATCGGCCGAATCCCCTTGGCCCGTTCTTGACCAGGTCGGCACCCAAGCCTATTTTTGTTGATTTTCACCCATTTTTCCGACGAATTGCTTCAAGAAACCTGATGGGAAACAGTCTAGGACCCTTCCTCTATCCATTCCATCTCAAATTTGGAGAGTTTTGGCATTGAAAATGGAGAAAACCGCAAGAAAGGGGTGCGGTGGCTTTGGCTTCGAATCACCCAATCCCAAAGCAATTCCTTCCAATTGTCACCACCCATAACATCCTCTTGAGGCCTAGAACAAAGCCCAAGCATTAGTTGGAGCATCGGAGTGGTTTTGGAGGTCGAATTGAAAACACCCATTTCTAGGGTTCTTCATGGGTTTGATGAAATTGGAGCCTTTCCGGGCCAAATTGGCCTTGGCCACAGGTATAAAGTTTGCTCTACTATTTGAGATCTTCATTTCTATATTTTTTGAGAATTTTTGGAAATAGTTGGATTTTCTAGCGAGCCGGGATGGTCGACCGCCACCCATGACGGCGCGTGCGGCGGCACGTGGCCAGTGGGCCGCCAATGTTATTTTTTAAGCTATATTTGATGTCCTGAGTTCAGTTTCGATAGTGGCTTAGCGTTGGTTGATCATTTGGACTTAATTTCGATACGATTCATGGTTAGGCCAAAAGGTGAATCGATGATCCAACCGTCGGATCATCACCAAACTTTGATACATAGTAGTACGTAATATTTGAAGAGTGTAGGAAGTTACGGATCAGGAATTCATTGGACGGATCTTCCCGAAAATAAAATGTTAACCGCCACTTAGTTTTGGAAATTGGCGGAGATCCAACCGTCGGATCGTAACAAAATTTTAGTATGTTGTTCTAGAAGCTTAATGTGTATCTTGGGAAGTGACGGATAAGAAATCTGTGTTGTGGATCTTCCAGATTGAGTTATTTGGGGTTATGACCCTACCGTCGAACTTAGTCAACGGTTGACCTTTGATCAACGGGTCTCACATTATTCTTGAATGCCCTTGAGGATATGTGTTATGTGAATTACATATTCTATGGATAAGAGTTCTGAGATGTGGTTTGATAACTGTTTTAGGCACCGAGCATTCGGGACGCCTTGGTTCTGATGTTAAGGAGTCGTAGCGCGGACCCCAGGTGAGTGGGCAGTTATTTTCAATATATATATATATATATATATATATTTATGTATATGCTTATATCTATTTTCTGGGAAAGTAACCATATACTTGTTTTACGGCGAGAGGTTAGTATATTCAAAGGAACATAAGGTTTTCGTATAAATATGTTTTACTGACCCACTCAACTTTGTTTTTCGCCCCTCCAGGTCTTAGATAGCAGAGTTTGGTGGCCACGAGGACTCCAACGGTGTTCTGACAGAATCCGAAAAAGTAGGATTCATCTTCGGGTGTTGTATTTTAGTAATCATTCTACTCGACTGCAACTAGATGCTCTTATTGCTCTGAAAGTGTATTTATACACTTAAACTCTCACTGGCATCCTTTCTTAATTGGGATTGTTAGTATTTATCTTACTCTTTATCGCTTCCGCTTTGCACTCATGGCTACGTCACTCTCACGTGACGGTCAGCACGTCTCGACTCTGGTCGGGGTGTGTTAGTTTGGTATCAGAGCCTAGGTTGTAGTCCTGTATATCTTGAGAATTTCCTAGTGTCTTATGTCAGAACTATACCACCTCGTAGAGAGCCACATCATTCAGATGAGCCTAGTTTCCCTGATATAACTCAATTAGGGAAAGTTATTGCTAATGTGATTCAGTTTGTTATCCATCCTTCGCAAATGACTTTCCTTGAGAATAGTTATAAGTTGAAACTGAATCATTTAAGGGAAAATGAAGGACCTGAGGGAGCAGAGCGATGGCTCGATCATTTGGAAAAGACGTTAAGCGTTATGCAAAGTCAAGGGAATCTTCCTTTTGAAAGGTGGATCAAGATAACTACTTGGTTTCTGAGTATTGAATCTGCATCCTGGTGGAGACAGGAGGCTTATTAATGTTGAATATTTAAAAAATATAATATATATATATATATGAGGCTGTTTGACGGAAAGTTGGGTCATTGATCCAACAATTATATCTTTTCAAATTAGCATTGCAACCTTTTTGCTAATACCCAACGGTTGCTGCATGTTTTGCAACATATATGACCTTTGGGTAATTGGTGTTTGTATTAGATATGTCCATTGGACATAATGCTGCAATGTGTTGTATCCCATGGTGAAAAGACATACTCAAATCAAAGGATGTGTCTAAAGGGTGTAATTCTCTCTATATATAGTGGTGACATTAGTAGAAAAAGAATCATTCAGAAATTTGTTGTCTACATAATTTCTTTGCTCTCTTTTCTCTCTACATCACATTCATACAATTTCTTTCTAGTTATTTCTAAGGGAATATAATTCGATTTTGCTAATCGAATATTCCATACTTTGTTGTATCCTGGAAGTGATTTGCCAAGAACCCTTTAGCAAACTCATTCGAGTGGGGGCAAATAACACTTTAAGGAAACGATTCAAGTCGTACCTCAAAGTCATTATTTGGATTATTCTCCATAATTCTACATTTACTCTAACAATCTTAAAGTGTTATTTTCGTCATGGATAACAAATCTGATAACATGGCTTTGAAGATTATCAATCAAGATGTCTACAAGTTAGACAAATTTGATGGATCAAATTTCACCCGATGGAAGGACAAGATGCGTTTCATGCTTACTGTTCTAAATGCCATATATGTGTTGGACCCGAAATTGGAGCCTATTTGTGAACCAAGTGACAAAGACTCAGACAATATAGTTGCCGATCGAAAGAAGCGTGAAGAAGATGAATTGGTATGTCGAGGACACATCTTGGGCACATTATCTGATCGTTTATATGACCTGTATTCACACATTCAATCTCCAAAAGAAATTTGGGAAGCACTTGAACACAAGTACACAACGGAAAAAAGAGGTACCGATAAATTTTTAATATTCAAATATTATGAATTCACTATGTTTGATAACAAAACAATCCTAGACCAAGTTCATGAATTATTGGTCTTGGTCTCAAAGCTTCGTGAATTTAAAATAGTTATTCCGGATCCTATGATAGTTGGGGCTATTATAGCAAAATTACCCCAAACATGGAATAACTATAGAAAGAAACTTCTACACATGGTGGAAGATATTAGTTTAGAGAATTTGCAAAAGGGTATTCAAATTGAAGAGGAAACTTGAAATCGTGATAAGAATTTTGCAAATCAAGATTTCTCTAAAGTTCACATTGTCGAAGGAAACAAATATAAAAAGAACTTCAAAGTCAAAATTGACAAAGGGAAGTTTAAGAAGACCAATTCCAACAACAATCAAAAGAATGCAAATGGTGTATGCTATCATTGTGGAAAGAAAGGCCATTACATTCGTGATTGTAGACATAGAAAAGCAAGTGAGGAATATGCCAATAAGACCAATAGAGCAAATATGGTGGAAAACTCTGGAATTGATAACATTGTTGCAATGGTATCAATGATGCATATTGGCATGATTACCGAACTGAATATGGCAGCGGCAATAAAATCCTCCGATTGGTGGCTCGACTCAGGAGCTACTATACATGTGTGCAATGGCAAGGCACAATTCAAGACATATGAAGCATCAACGGACAATCAAGAAGTTTTAATGGGGAATCATAATTCCGCCAAAGTTCTAGGAAAAGGAACCGTTGAACTTCAATTTACTTCTAGAAAGAAATTGACGTTGCTTAATGTTCTGCATGTTCCAGAAATTAGAAAGAATCTTGTGTCTGTAAATTTATTATATAAGAACGGTATAAAGACTGTTCTAGAGTCTGACAAGTTAATAATGTCGAAAATGGGATGTTTGTTGGGAAGGGGTATTCTTGTGATGGGATGTTCAAACTAAGTATTAATAATAAAGTGAATTCTTCTGCTTATATTGTTGAATCTTCCTCTCATTTATGGCATTTACGTTTAGCACATATAAATTTTAGATCTTTAAAATACATGCGCACACTTGGTTTTATTCTTGCAATGATGATTATAATGATAAATGTGAAACATGTATTAAGAAACCTTTTCCAACTACCGAAAGAAATACAAATTTATTAGACTTAATACATTCTGACATATGTGAATTTAATGGTGTTTTAACAAGAGGAGGAAAAAGATATTTTATCACATTTATAGATGATTGGTCTAAGTTTACTTATGTTTATTTATTGTCTAATAAAGATGAAGCTTTTAAGTGTTTTAAGTGCTATAAGGCTGAAGTTGAAAACCAAAAGGGAAGGAAAATTAAATGCCTTCGTAGTGATAGAGGTGGTGAATATTTTTCACATGAATTTGATATTTTTTGTGAGGAGCATGGTGTTGTACATCAAATAACTGCACCCTATACACCACAACAAAATGGTTTGGCAGAAAGAAAAAATAGGACACTCACTGAAATGATTAATTCTATGATGATTAATGCTAACACTCCAAAATATTTATGGGGTGAAGCATTGTTTACTGCATGCCATATACACAATAGAATTACATCTATGAAGACACATGTGTCACCATATGAAATTTGGAAAGGAAGAAAACCAAATTTGCCATATTTGAGAGTATGGGGTTGTGTAGCTTTTTATAAGGCACTCGATCCTAAGAGATCCAAGTTGGGTCCAAGAGGAATTAAAAGCATATTTGCAGGATATGCAAAAAATTCAAAGGCATATAGGTTGCTTAATTTAGACTCAAACACAATAGTTGAGTCTAGAGATGTTGAATTTATAGAAAATAAATTCTATAACGACTACTCAATGTCTGGAAAAGAGAATGATCAAACACTTTTCTCGAATCCGGCTAGTAGTCATTCTCAAGTGAGAAAAGAAAACAGTTTGAAACTGTTAATGAACCAAGGAAAAGCCAAAGAGTAAGAAAATAAAAGACTATAGGCCCTGATTTTATTTCATCTCAATCTATTGTATTTTTAGTTGAAGGAAATAGAACAAAGGTTCTTAAGAAAATACCCATATTGTTGAATGTTGAGGAAATCCTAAAAGTCTAAGCGAAGCAATGACTTCAAGAGATGCAGCTTTTTGGAAAGAGGCTATAGATGATGAATTTGAATAATTAATATCTAATCAGACATGTGTTTTAGTAGACTTGCCCCAAAGATCAAAAGCAATAGGTTGTAAGTGGGTATTTAGAAGAAAATACAATACAGACAGGTTTATGCAGACATTTAAAGCCAGGCTGGTTGCCAAGGGTTTTAAGCAAAAAAAGGGAATAGACTATTTCGATACATATGCACCAGTAGCTAGGCTAACATCAATTAGAATATTATTTGCATTGGCATCTTTATATAATTTGCATGTGCATCAAATGGATGTGAAAACTGCATTTTTAAATGGTGATTTGGATGAAGAAGTCTATATGGAACAACCGGAAGGGTTTGTTCTCTCTGGGAATGAAAAGAAGGTTTGTAAATTAGTAAATTCGTTATATGGATTGAAGCAAGCACCAAAACAATGGCATGAAAAGTTTGATTTTGTCATTTTATCATATGGATTTAGACATAATAGTGCTGATAAATGCATATACTCTAAATTCACAAATGATTATGGTGTTGTTATATGTTTATATGTCGACGACTTACTAATTTTTTGTACAAACATCAAAGGTGTATTTGAAACTAAAGAGTATCTAAATTCAAAATTCAAGATGAATGATTTGAATGAAGTAGATACTATATTGGGAATTAAAGTAAAGAAGTATAGTAGGGGTTACGCTTTGTGTCAGTCACATTATACAGAAAAATTGCTTCTTAAGTTTAAGCATCTACAAATAAAAGAAGCAACTACCCCTTATGACCCTAGTGAAACTTTGCTTAATAATTCTGGTAAGTCCGTTGCACAGCTTGAGTATGCTAGTGTAATCGGAAGTTTAATGTATGCCATGCATTGTACCAGGCCAGATATTGCATTTGCAGTAAGCAAACTTTCTAGATACACTAGTCATCCGTGTACTACTCATTGGAAAGCAATAAATAGAATTTTTGGTTATCTTAAAAGAACTATTAATCTGAGTTTAACTTACTATGAGTTTCCAGCAGTACTTGAAGGATATTCAGTTGCAAGTTGGATAACAAGTGCTAATGATAATAAGTCTACATCAGGGTGGATTTTTACAATTGTTAGAGGAGCAATTTCTTGGGCTTCAAAGAAGCAAACATGTATAGCACATTCAACTATGGAATCTGAATTTATAGCATTAGCGTCAGCAGGTAAAGAAGCGGAATGGATTAGAAATTTGTAATTGGAAATAGAGTTGTGGCCACAACCAATGCCATCCATTTTTGTATACTGTGATAGTGAGGCTACTTTGTCTAGAGCATACAATAAGGTATACAATGGAAAATCTAGACATATTAGCTTGAGATATGAATATGTCAAGCAATTAATAACTGATGGAGTTATTAATATTGTTTATGTTAAATCAAGTAATAACTTGGCGGATCCGTTAATGAAAGCACTTTCAAGAGCTTTGGTAGTTAGTACATCTAGTGGAATGGGGCTAAAACCCTTTACTGAAAATTAGCCACCAATAATGGTAACTCAACTTTCTCTAGAACATCACTAGTTTAAAAGTTTAATGGGTAATAACAAGTTATTGTTAAGTGGTTGTGAAAGCACTGAAAATTATTATATAGCTCATTCCAGGATGATCGGTGCAAGACTGCTACGTTTAGGAGGATGAGTTTTATCTCTTAATGAGGTTATTTGTAGTTATGTCTATAGTAGCAGGGACATGGGAAGGAACCTCACCTATATGAACATAAGAAGTGGTGCCGCTTCTTCCAAGAGTTGGGTTTTCTCTTATAAATGTTCATAAAACCAGGATGAAGCACAAGGCCATAATAGTGCTTAATTAGTTCAGAAATTTCTTTAAGGAAATAAGACATAATCATGTGTGTAGTGATTCCGGTTTTAACATAAGAATAAGTGGTTTAAACTTACGTCACCATCGCATTCGTTATAACTTTGAATCACTTACACTAATTAAAGGTTTAATTCGAAAGACACCTTTATTGTATGCATGATTATATCGGTATGTTTGTGATAATTATAAAGAGAGAGTTGTAATATCATTTTCTATATATTTTTAAAATAGGGAAGGATTGTTGAATATTTAAAAAATATAATATATATGAGGCTGTTTGACGGAAAGTTGGGAAGTTGGGTCATTGACCCAACAATTATATCTTTTCAAATTAGCATTGCAACCTTTTTGCTAATACCTAACGGTTGCTGCATGTTTTACAACATATATGACCTTTGGGTAATTCGTATTTGTATCAGATATGTCTATTGGACATAATGCTGCAATGTGTTGTATCCCATGGTGAAAAGACATACTCAAATCAAAGGATGTGTCTAAAGGGTGTAATTCTCTCTATATATAGTGGTGACATTAGTAGAAAATAATCATTCAAAAATTTGTTGTCTACATAATTTCTTTGCTCTCTTTTCTCTCTACATCACATTCATACAATTTCTTTCTAGTTATTTCTAAGGGAATATAATTCGATTTTGCTAATCGAATATTCCATACTTTGTTGTATCCTGGAAGTGATTTGCCAAGAACCCTTTAGCAAACTCATTCGAGTGGGGGCAAATAACACTTTAAGGAAACGATTCAAGTCGTACCTCAAAGTCATTATTCGGATTATTCTCCATAATTCTACATTTACTCTAACAATTAATTGACGCCAGAGGAAATTGCTAATTGAGAGTTGTTTAAGGAATTGTTTAAGTAAAGATTTATTCCTCCGGCATGTATGGATGATAAGAATCAAGAGTTTACAAATTTGAGACAAGGAAAGATGTCGACGAATGAGCATTATAGAAGGTTTATTGACTTGTCTCGTTACCATTCGGATGTTGTTGCTAATCCGGTTGAGATGTTACGTCATTTTAAGCTGAGTAATAAGAAGATGTAGTGTTCTTTGGCGATCACTACCCATTGTGTTTCTTACCCGAAGTTTTATGAAATTTTGTTAAAGACTCTGAGAATATGTTCAGCAATAGTGATGAAGGAGAGGAAAAGAATGGGAATCAGAGGAAAGATGACAAAAGTAAAGGTCAGTCATCTCAAGGACTTTAAGAAACTCAGAACTTCAGAAGAAGTGAAGCTAGTACTGGTTTTTCCAGCGGAGGAATGAGTACCACTAGTCAGATGAGAGGTGGTTAAATTACTGGAGGTCATAGATTCCAGAGGTAGGAAGATATTGGTAAAGGAAATGTACTTTGTACCGTAGGTACAATAATAGTCACTTTGGAGAGTGTAGGCGAGAAATCAGCAGATGTTTTTCATGTGGACAAATGAGACATAGAGCTGTAAATTGTCCCCAGAATCAGTAGATGCCCAACAGTCTTCTTTGCCACCACCAACGCCGATCCAGCAAGTTCCTGGATCCATTAGTTATGGTCAGATAGGCCGTGGTGTGCAGGGGTGAAGTAATCAAGCTAATAGAGGTCGTGAGGGATGAAAACAAGCCAATGACATATTAACATATCACTGCAAGATGCTTTGAATCATTTGGACTTAATTATGGATACGTTAAATATTTTGGTCACTTTGCCAGAGTTCATTGGTCGTGATGCGGAAATTTGATGTTTTGGATGATGTTGCCTAAGAAAGTAGCAAATGAGTACAATAGAAGGGTACACATATATTTCCTAATGAATGGTAGGATGGTAATATTGCACCCTCAGGAATTATTACTTACTTATCAAGACAACAGCGGGTTATCAGTAGTACGGTGGTGGTGGAAGATATAGTTATGTCAGTGAATCTTATCCCTTTAGATATTGTGGATTTCGATGCTATTCTAGGCACATATTGGTTGCATTATGATCGTGCCAATATACAGTGATACGGGAAATCAGTTACTTTCCATTGTCTTGAATCACCAGAGATTACTTTTATGGGCGAGCAAGGTGAAAGGAGGTATGCCATTATTCTGTTGTAAGAGCAAAAAGATCGTTATCGAAAAGCTGCCAAGAATACTTAGCTCACATAGTGCTAAATGATGCTACATTGAGTAGTGTGGAAAATGTTAAAGTTGGTTAGACATTTTCTGTTGTAATTCGGGATGAGTTACTTGGGTTGCCGCCAGGCAGAGATGTAGAGTTCACCATTGATTGGTTTCTAGGTACAAATCTTATATTAAAGAATGACTCCTGCTAAGTTACGGGAATTAAAAAATTCAGTGTGTAGGAATTGATTGATAAAGGTTCCATTTAACCTAGTACATTACCTTGGGGAGCCTTTGTTTTTGTTGTGAAAAAGAATGACGGGATATTAAGGCTATGCATTGATTATGGGCTATTGAATCGGGTAACGATTGAGAACCATTATCCATTACCTCGCATGGATGGTTGGTTTAATCAGCTTCGAGGTGCCTATGTATTTTCAAAGGTTGATTTAAGGTCTGGTTATTATCAGTTGAAGTGTAACAGTGAGGATGTTCCTAAGATTAATTTCAGGACTTATTGTGGTCTTTATGAGTTTTTGGTGACGTCATGCGGAATGACAAATGTGTTTGCTGCTTGTATGGGTTTGATGAATCAAGTATTCCAGCAATATCTAAACAGGTTATTATTGTTTTCATTGGCAATATTCGAGTATATTCTAAGTCGAAAGGGACCATGTTCGACATTTTAACTTGGTATTAAGGAAATTGAGAGAACATCGATTGTATACCAAGTTTAGTAAATGCCAATGTTGGATAAATCAAGTGGCATTTCTGGGACATGTGATATCTGTTCAAGGTATTCATGTGGATCCTTAAAAGGTAGCAGCGGTGGAGAATTTGGAACAAGTGCGAACCGTGAATGAGGTACAGAGCTTTCTTGGCTTAGCAGACTACTATAGACGGTTGTTAAGAATTTTTCAGTCATTGTTTTGCCATTTACGAGTTGACGAAGAAAAGGTTAAGTTTGAGTGGGATGAAAATTGTAATCAAAGTTGTCAGCAGCTGAAGTATTATTTCATTTATACGCCGATTTTAACACCCCCAGATGATAGTGATGATTTTGTGGTCTACAGTGATGCCTCGTTGAATAGTCTTGGATGTGTGTTGATACAACATGATGGGATGGTTGCTTATGCTTCATGGCAATTGAAACCTTATGAAAAGACTTACCTTACTCATGACTTGGAATTAACAACCATCATCATTGCTTGAAATTATGGAGACACTATATTTATGGTGAGAATTAATGCTTGTTATGCTGGCCATGTTTCTCTTCTTGCGGACTTGAGATCTTCTGGAGTGAAGCTTAAGGTGAAAGAATGAGAAGAAGCTTTATTGACTAATTTATAGGTCAAGCCAATTGTAGTGGATCGTATACTCGATACCCAGAGGATTGATGACGAAATTCAAGAATTAATCGAGGTAAGAAACGACGGGAAAAAGAAAGACCTCAGAGTTAGAGAATCAGGTGACATGCTTATGCAAGGGAACAGGATGTGTATGCCTAATGATGTGGAATTAAGAAAGCAATTTTGAATGAAGCACATAATTTAGCTTATGCGATGCATCCTAGAGGTACTAAAATGTATCATACCATTCGACCATTTTATTATGGGCCGGGTATGAAAAGAGAAATTGCTAAATATGTTAGCAAGTGTACCAATTGTCGACAAGTTAAAGCAAAAAAGAAGAAATTTTTTTATTAAAGCAGCCACTTCTCGTTCCACGGTGGAAATGAGAAAATATTACGATGGAAATTTGGGTGATAGTTGATTGGCTTACTAAGTCAGCGCATTATTCTTCAATGAGGGAATAGTAACATTTCCAGAAGTGCAATAGTTATTTACCTGTCTTATGGAAAGAGATTTGGGCTTACGAATCTGTAGAACTTCTTGGGCATGTTAGTCTCGTCAGATTCCCGGAAGTAACACCATAAGGCCCAGGAAAGCTGTGTCATGTGTTTCAGAATTTTTGAACTTATGGAGGGATGGTATTTGGGGAGCAAAGGTTCAATCACGAACGGTTTGAAAATGTAAGGCCCTGAGTTAGTGGAGGAGACTACTCAGAATATTCAAGTAACTAAGTCTAAACTAAAAGCGTCCAGGATCGCCAAAAGAGCTTAACGGACAGACATGTTACAGATGGGGTGTATAATGTTGATGATTGAGTGTTTTTTAAATTTATCACCTTGGAAAGGTGTGATTCGGTTCGAAAGGGAAGACGAGTTAAGTTCTAGGTACATCGGACCTTATGTGATCACCGAGCGAATCGGTGAAATGTTTACAAGCTTGAGTTGCCTCCAGAGTTGTTGGAAGTGCATGATGTATTTCATGTTTCGATGCTTCGCCATTATGTCTCATATCCTTCACAGGTAGTACCTCCTCAACCTTTGGAAGTTAATCCAGATTTGACTTATGATGAGGAACCTGTGGCACTTTTGGATTGGAAGGATAAGGAACTAAGAAATAAGACAGTGCGTTTGGTGAAAGTATTATGGAGAAATCTTTCAGTGGAAGAAGCTACTTGGGATATAGAGGATCGGATGAGAGAGACGTATCCACGCTGGTTTTATGATTATTAGTGGATGTAATTGTTATGTATAATTTCGATGATGAAATTTTAAAAGGTAGGGAGATTGTGACAGCCCGTCCCGAAGATATGTATTATTTTATTATCAAGGACGTGAATTTACTATTTTACCCCCGGTTATGAGCGTTGTGGTGTGTTATGTATGTAAGTGTTGAAACAGATGGAAAGGAAAGAAAATAAAAAGAAGAAGGGAGGTCATGTGTTTGTGTGCGTGGCTGGTGGAAGAAAAAGAAGAAGAAGAGATTGGGCAAAGCTGCCCAACCAGAGGAAGAGAATAGAAGCTCCGGGAGAGAAAGGAGAGAGAGCTGGGCGAATAGAGAGAAGAGAGAGAAAAGCCCGACCAATCGGAACAGGGAAAGGAGGAAATGAGGGAGAGAGTGGCGTGGGGGATCGGCCGGATCCCCTTGGCCCGTTCTTGACCCGGTTGGTACCCATGCCTATTTTCGATGATTTTCACCCTTTTTTCCGACAAATTGCTTCAAGAAACCTCATGGGAAACACTCTAGGACCCTTCCTCTATCCATTCCATCTCAATTTTGGAGAGTTTTGGCATTGAAAATGGAGAAAACCGCAAGAAAGGGGTGTGGCGGCTTTGGCTTCGAATCACCCAATCCCAAAGCAATTCCTTCCAATTTTCACCACCCATAACATCCTCTTGAGGCCTAGAACAAAGCCCAAGCATTAGTTGGAGCATCGGAGTGGTTTTGGAGGTCGAATTGAAAACACCCATTTCTAGGGTTCTTCACGGGTTTGATGAAATTGGAGCCTTTCTAGGCCAAATTGGCCTTGGCCACAGGTATAAAGTTTGCTCTACTCTTTGAGATCTTCATTTCTGTATTTTTTGAGAATTTTTTGAAATAGTTGGATTTTCAGGCGAGCCGGGGCGGCTGACCGCCACCCACAGCGGCACGTGGCCAGTAGGCCACCAATGTTATTTTTTTAAGCTATATTTGATGTCCTGAGTTCAGTTTTGATAGTGGCTTAACGTTGGTTGATCATTTGGACTTAATTTCGATACGATTCATGGTTAGGCCAAAAGGTGAATCGACAATCCAACCGTCGGATCGTCACCAAACTTTGATATGTAGTAGTACGTAATATTTGAAGAATGTAGGAACTTACGGATCGGGAATTCGATGGACGGATCTTCTCGAATTGGATTTGTAAGTTCATAAAATAAAATGTTAACCGCCACTTAGTTTTGAAAATTGGCGGAGATCCAACCGTCGGATCGTAACGAAATTTTAGTATGTTGTTCTAGAAGCTTAATGTGTATATTGGGAAGTGACGGATCAGAAATCTGAATTGTGGATCTTCCAGATTGAGTTATTTGGGGTTATGACCCTACCGTCGAACTTAGTCGACGGTTGACCTTTGATCAACGGGTCTCGCATTATTGTTGAATGCCCTTGAGGATATGTATTAGGTGAATTACATATTCTATGGATAAGAGTTCTGAGATGTGGTTTGATAACTGTTTTAGGCACCGAGCGTTCGGGACGCCTTGGTTCTGATGTTAGGGAGTCGTAGCGTGGACCCTAGGTGAGTGGGTAGTTATTTTCAGTATATATATATACTTGACGTTTTCCCAGAAAACGTATTTAAAGGAAATGCAATTTAAATGCCGTGCCATAAATGCCATGCATATACAATTATGTTTCGTGCATGAATTGATGTGTGATACCTTATATATATATAAATGTGGTGTTGTGGAGACACAAGTAAGTTCAGGTAAGTTCTGTTTGGTTGTGTAAATCATCGATGATGTGATATGTGATTGAATAATGTTGAGCTCATAAAACTGCACCTAGGGTGATTGATTTAGCCAAAGATATGATACAGACCTGTTTATTATGTCACCCCTGCACTATATGATCATATTAGATCCAATTTAAGTGCACAACCTTGTCGTATAGACCTTATTTATGGTTCTGACTCGTAGGTGACTAACGATTTATCGCCCGGCTATTATGAGAAAGTAGAATTGAGCATAATTATATTACACCCAATCTTGTCGTACAGACCCCTCTTTAGTGGTTCCGACTTATGTGCAGTTTATTACCGTATAGGTCATGGTAGTGACTCCGGCTAGATTGACTATTGAGCTATAAATTCAGCCGTATAGATCACCATAAAGGTTCTGGCTAACATATCATATTTCTATGAAATTATTCTTACCTGAATTGTTTACTTTGTTATATCTTGGCATGGCATGCATAGGTTTATGATTATGTGAAGCATGAAATGATTTTATACGCGTTCATATATATATATATATATATATATATATTTATTTATTTATTTATGTATATGGTTATATCTATTTTCTGGGAAAGTAACCATATACTTGTTTTACGGCGAGGAGTTAGTATATTCAAAGGAAAATAAGGTTTTCATATAAATGTGTTTTACTGACCCACTCAACTTTGTTTTTCGCCCCTCCAGGTCTTAGATAGCACAGTTTGGTGGCCACGAGGACTCCAACGGTGTTCTGACAGAATCCGAAAAAGTAGGATTCATCTTCGGGTGTTGTATTTTAGTAATCATCCTACTTGACTGCAACTAGACGCTCTTATTACTCTAAAAGTGTATTTATACACTTAAACTCTCAGTGGCATCATTTCTTAATTGGGATTGTTAGTTCATAGGTTTTAAATTGTTAGTATTTCTCTTACTCTTTATCGCTTCCGTTTTGCGCTCATGGCTACGTCACTTTCACGTGACGGCCAACACGTCTGGACTCCGGTCGGGGTGTGTCAATTCCTGTGTATGTGAGATTCATCTGTATTATAAAAGTGATGAGTAATGTAACGCATAAAGATGGTCCAAATAACAACACTTACATGTTGGTTAAATATGAACAATCAATCATAAATTTATATATGCTAATAAATAATAAATGCAAATTGATAATTTAACAGAATATGAACAAAACAAAATAATATTCGAACAAACAAATTGAAGATCGAGGCTTGCGTACCGCAATGTCCTTGAAATAGGAATTTCGTCCATACTCAGTGCTTGTAGTTCTATGGATGTCTACCTCACCAGGATTTAACGATCTAAGTCAGGATTCAAGCACTGGAAAGCTAGACTTCTGGCGAATTTCTTTATGGTTCTCTCAGTAAGAAGGTTTGAGATTGTAGAAGAAGAATTTGATTTTTCTCTGTCCTAAATGCCATGCAGATGTATATATAATAGATTTATGCATGTTCGCAACATGTATGAGAATGAAATGTGTTTGTTGGGAGACATCTTCTCAGATGGGTGCGTTGCTCTCTGGTCGCATTCTTTCATCACTTCAGACTTCATCTGAAAAGATGAGTCTTTTGATAAAAAAAATTAATTAATTAAATTTGAAATTATATATTAATGATCAATTAATTATAAATTAAATATATATTAATTACCCCAAGGTTGAGCCCAATTTATTCTCTATGGTCCATCATTCCATTCACTTTTTAAAAAAGATAAAGCCTTATAAAATTAGAGAACCTTTTGGCGGTAACTAATATGGGACAATGAAATATCTACTCAAAATTTCCAACATTATATACAATGGAGCTTCATGGAACAATTTTACTTGAGCGTAATTGTTGACTGTGGTAAATGCGTTAGTAATATTATTAAGCTAATTGCCCAGGGCCTTCTATATTAATTTGGTCCAATCCTCATTGGGTTGGTTTCTGGTGGACCTTTGAATTAATGAATCAGATCATGATTCATGCATAACCTAAATGTGCGCTAAACCCTAATTAATTACTAAATGATGTTCAAAGGTTTTATTTATTTATTTTTTTAACAAACGATATTATCTACATCAGGGGGAGCAATAATATGATTCAAATTCGTTTTTGGTGAAAATTAAACCTAAGACCACTCACTTAAAAGTTAAGAGGAATATCATTAGATGATAGTTCAAAGGTTTTTGTTTTTAGTATAATAATATGACAAACACATCATATCCATTCTCTGTGTGAACAACAACTAAACTAACATCAATCAATGTAAAACCAAAATTTAACTCATTCAAAAGAGTTAAAAAGGTGTAGATTAGCTGCAACTTTGACAAAATATTGTATGTTGCTTGCGCCGCGCCTTACCTTGAATACCAGCGGTTTGGATTACGTAGGAAGTCTCTCTTTGCTTCTTCAATCCTCCTATTGACCTTGACAAGTGAAATGCTACAATTTCCTTGTCATTTCGTCTCTTATGTCAATTCATTGAGCAATAGCATTCTACTGAGCTGGTTCTATCTATTGCCAGGCATAATTCTTACCCATCTTTTAGCCGCTCCCGAGTTTCGTGCGAGCCAGCATCCGCGAAAATATAAGGCAACACCCTTGTTTTCGAGTCAACATCCTTCCTGGTTTGGATAGGCCTTTAACAAGCTCAGCCATACTTTTTGTACATTTCAAAGTTAGTATTCCAAATCTTTGTATTTGTATACAAGCAATATTGACTTATTTGTAACTATTTTGTACACAAACATGCTTCATTGAAAATAGCCTAGATTCTTGTGTATTGCTCTAACCTCTACAGAAATATCATAGACTATTGACATTTACTTCTAATAAACTTCGATACTTTCCAAAAACTAGCTCTACTAAATCAGACTCAAACAATGATGATAGTTAAATCAAGGCTTACTTTCTTTACGGAGAGTTATTTGGTAAAAGGAGTTTTTCAATAGGGAGAGTCTTTGATAATACAATATACAAGACATATGCAAGTTGTGCTCTTTTGCCTTTGACCATGCTTTTATTCCATTGGTTCTTCCCTGACAAAATTTAAATAACGCATCATTACGTACATCTAACACCTTATTAATGTTTCATAAAATATTGCACTTCATTTTTTTCCAAGTTAAGTTTATCGAAATAACTATCAATGATTAATGGACATTTAAAGGGAAGTTTTGTAAATACTATTAGTTATGTGGATATCCACATAAGGCCAATGCGTAATATGTAATTAATTAGTACCACGTAAATCCTAAACTTATAAATAGGCAACAACAACAACAACAACAATAACAAAGCCTTTTCCCACTAAGTGGGGTCTGCTATATGAATCCTAGAACGCCATTGCGCTTGGTTTTGTGTCATGTCCTCCGTTAGATCCAAGTACTCTAAGTCTTTTCTTAGAGTCTCTTCCAAAGTTTTCCTAGGTCTTCCTCTACCCCTTTGCCCTGAACCTCTGTCCCGTAGTCACATCTTCGAACCGGAGCGTCAGTAGGCCTTCTTTGCACATGTCCAAATCACCGGAACCGATTTTCTCTCATCTTTCCTTCAATTTCGGCTACTCCTACTTTACCTCGGATATCCTCATTCCCAATCTTATCCTTTCTCGTGTGCCCACACATCCCATGAAGCATCCTCATCTCCGCCACACCCATTTTGTGTACGTGTTGATGCTTCACCGCCCAACATTCTGTGCCATACAACATCGCTGGCCTTATTGCCGTCCTATAAAATTTTCCCTTGAGCTTCAGTGGCCTACGACGGTCACACAACCCGCCGGATGCACTCTTACACTTCATCCATCCAGCTTGTATTATATGGTTGAGATCTCCCTCTAATTCTCCGTTCTCTTGCACGATAGATCCTAGGTAGCGAAAACGGTCGCTTTTTGTGATCTTCGCTAGATTGCTCCGATCATTAGTGTGGATAAGTATATAAATGGATAGAGATAGGAAAGGAAACACAAGATGTACGTGGTTCACCCAGATTGGCTACGTCCACGGAATAGAGGAGTTCTCATTAATTGTGAAGGGTTTACACAAGTACATAGGTTCAAGCTCTCCTTTAGTGAGTACAGGTGAATGATTTAGTACAAATGACATTAGGAAATATTGTGGGAGAATGATCTCGTAATCACGAAACTTCTAAGTATCGGAGTGTGGTATCGCCTTGACTTGCCTTATCTGTCTCATAGGTAGATGTGGCATCTTCTCTGGAAGTACTCTTCCTCCATCCAGGGGTGGTATCTTTAACTGGTGGAGATGCACAAGGTAATGTATCAATTTCACTTGAAGCTTACTTGTAGTTTCAGGCTTGGTCAAACGCGATACAAACCATGTAGTAGGAGTCCCCCAAGTCGCCGAGCTAGGGGATCTGCTGAAAGAGGTGACAGACAAGGTAAGCAATCAGAGCTCCGGCTGATTGTTCACATTCTCCCTATCTTGCAGGCAGCATGAAGGATAAAGAGAAGAAAAATGAGAAGAGATGATATGGGATACTTTTGCTTTTGAAGAAGTAACTTTCCACAGGCTTATTCTTGAACTGAGCTGGAGGGTTTTCTGGTTTCCTCCAGAGTATAAGGCCGACTGAAGAATTTGAGGGTCAAAACAAGTCCATCAAATCTAGAGTACGTTCGACCCTGCTGATATGGGATACTTTTGCTTTGACAGAGTAATGGATATATCGGCACGTGTGCTGTTACGCTTGTCTCCACATGCTTCCTTGTATCCTTCTCACTTGCTCTATCTGTTCCTCAGGCAGATGCGGTATCTTCCCTGGAAGCATAAGATGTTGAAGATGAGTACTCGAGAGTAATGTCAGGTAAGTAAGTTCCAGGCAGTCAGTTCCTGGCTGGAAGCTTGATTCCAAGTGCTGACTGATTGCTCTCTTTCTCCTTGTCTTGCAGGTAAGAACAAGGCCAAAGGAAAAGACAGGGAAAAAGCATGATATGGGATACTCTTGCTTTTAACCCTAATGATATGAGATATTCTTGCTCTAGTATAGCTTGTTTGCAGAGGTATTATCGGGGGGAAAGAAAGTTGAATATTTCGAAAGGCTTCGTTGAGAGTGCCCTCTCAGATATGAGGAAGGGTTGAGCATTTTTGCAGGTTTGTCTGTCCGTTGGGGATGGAGGTCGACATATATAGGAGTCTTCTTAACAACAAGTAGTAATGCTATTCTTTTACCCTGCTTGGTCATAGCACGGTAGTGGGAGCTGCCAGCTTCACATGTTTTAACTCTGTCATAGCACTTTGAAAAAGTGGTCTGTGGTATCTGGAAAGCTGATGTTACGTGTGAATATTACAGACAGCTTTATCCAAGGAGATCCGGCTCTTGCAGTTGGGAAAGTATTGCCTCTTCGGTTTTCGAACAAGCAATCCTATCGGGGATCTGGCTCTCGAGATTCGGAGAACGATACCTCTTCGATTTTTGAGAAAGCAATCATGTTGGGGGTTTGGCTCTCGAGATTCGGAGAGCGGTGTCTCTTTGATTTTTGAGAAAGTAATCATGTTGGGAGTCTGGCTCTCGAGATTCGGAGGGCGGTGCCTCTTCGATTTTGGAGCAAGCAATCTTGTTGGGAGTGTTTTCTCGAATGTGAGTAAAGGTTGGGCATGTTTGCTAGTCTACCTTGCCACAAAGCACAGAGGTTAACACACAGGGACTTTCCAATTATCCAGCAATGGTACTGTTCCTTTACCCTCTCTTCGATTTTTGAGAAAGTAGTCATGTTGGGAGTTTGGCTCTCGAGATTCGGATGACGGTGCCTCTTCGATTTTGGAGCAAGCAATCTTGTTGGGAGTGTTTTCTCGAATGTGAGTAAAGGTTGGGCATGTTTGCTAGTCTACCTTGCCACGAAGCACAGAGGTTGACACACATGGACTTTCCAATTATCCAACAGTGGTACTGTTCCTTTACCCTTGTGGGTAATAATATGGTAGCTAGACCTTCAAAATTTATGTGTCTAAACTTTGTTAGTGCTGTTTTTTTGCTATTCTTTTACCTTTCTTGGTCAGAGCGATGTAGTGGGAGCTGCAAGCTTCACGTGCTCCACTTTGGCAGAGAACTTTGGCAAAGTTATCTGTGGTACCCATGAGCTACTGTTGCGTGTGGGAAGTGGGTGATTGAACAGTAAGACTCATGTGTTTTCTACTTCACCAGAAGTCTTCGACAGAATGCCCATAATTTCCGCAAAGCTGAGTGTGCGTGTGACAGGTGCTGACAAGGTTGGAAAAGTAGGTGCCTCTTCGATTTCTGAGATCGGCCCTCGTGGTCTCTGAGCAGCCCAGCTTTTGAGAAAGCAAACGCCTCTTTGATTTCTGAGATCGGCCTTCGTGGTCTTTGAGCAGCCCAGCTTTTGAGAAAGCAAACGCCTCTTCGATTTCTGAGCAGGCGCCTCTTCGATTTCTGAAGCTCCGTCGAGTGCAGATTTTTATAGAGGTTGGCATTAAGTTCCAAAGCACACTTGAATCTCCACCAGTAGAAGCTCCATTCTTGCACTTCTAAGATCTTGATTTGTTCGACCTCTTCTCTCTTCAACACCTTTGAAAATGTCTGGCCCCTCCGACCGTCGTTTTGACTTGAACCTTGTTGAAGAGGCAGCCCCGCCTTCTCCAGACAACATATGGCGCCCATCCTTCGTCTCCCCTACTGGTCCTCTTACCGTTGGGGATTCCGTGATGAAGAATGATATGACCACTGCGGTGGTGGCCAGGAACCTTCTCACTCCCAAAGATAACAGACTACTTTCCAAACGGTCTGATGAGTTAGCTGTTAAGGATTCTCTGGCTCTCAGTGTTCAGTGTGCAGGTTCTGTGTCTAATATGGCCCAACGCCTATTTGCTCGAACCCGCCAAGTTGAATCATTGGCGGCTGAAGTGATGAGTCTCAAACAAGAGATTAGAGGGCTCAAGCATGAGAATAAACAGTTGCACCGTCTCGCACATGACTATGCTACAAACATGAAGAGGAAGCTTGACCAGATGAAGGAATCTGATGGTCAGGTTTTACTTGATCATCAGAGATTTGTGGGTTTGTTCCAAAGGCATTTATTGCCTTCGTCTTCTGGGGCTGTACCGCGTAATGAAGCTCCAAATGATCAACCTCTGATGCCTCCTCCTTCTAGGGTTCTGTCCAGTACTGAGGCTCCGAATGATCCCCCTCCGGTGCCTTCTCTTTCTGGGGCTCTACCGGCTGCTGAGACTTCTCCTAAGCAACCTTTGTGAAGGCTCCCTTTTGTTTGTTTATTTTGACTCATGTATATGTACATATTTGTAGCTTATCGGGGATATCAATAAATAAGCTTTCCTTCATTTCAACGTATTGTGTTAAATACACCAAAGCCTTCTTCGCTAAGTTCTTTGAATTTTCTTTTGTTGAAGCTTTGTGAGTGGAGCATGTAGGTTGAGGTAGTGTTCCCTTAATTTCCTGAGTGAGGAAAACTTCTCGGTTGGAGACTTGGAAAATCCAAGTCACTGAGTGGGATCGGCTATATGAATCTTAGAACGCCATTGTGCTCGGTCCTGTGTCATGTCCTTCGTTAGATCCAAGTACTCTAAGTCTTTTCTTAGAGTCTCTTCCAAAGTTTTCCTAGGTCTTCCTCTACCCCTTCGGCCCTGAACCTCTGTCCCATAGTCGCATCTTCTAATCGGAGCGTCAGTAGGCCTTCTTTGCACATGTCCAAACCACCGTAATCTATTTTCTCTCATCTTTCCTTCAATTTCGGCTACTCCTACTTTACCCCGGATATCCTCATTCCTAATCTTATCCTTTCTCGTGTGCCCACACATCCAACGAAGCATCCTCATCTCCGCTACACCCATTTTGTGTACGTGTTGATGCTTCACCGCCCAACATTCTGTGCCATACAGCATCGCCGGCCTTATTGCCGTCCTATAAAATTTTCCCTTGAGCTTTAGTGGCATACGGCGGTCACACAACACGCCGGATGCACTCTTCCACTTCATCCATCCAGCTTGTATTCTATGGTTGAGATCTCCATCTAATTCTCTGTTCTTTTGCAAGATAGATCCTAGGTAACGAAAACGGTCGCTCTTTGGTATTTCTTGATCTCCGATCCTCACCCCTAACTCGTTTTGGCCTCCATTTGCACTGAACTTGCACTCCATATATTCTATCTTTGATCGGCTTAGGCGAAGACCTTTAGATTCCAACACTTCTCTCCAAAGGTTAAGCTTTGCATTTACCCCTTCCTGAGTTTCATCTATCAACACTATATCGTCTGCGAAAAGCATACACCAAGGAATATCATCTTGGATATGTCTTGTTAACTCATCCATTACCAACGCAAAAAGGTAAGGACTTAAGGATGAGCCTTGATGTAATCCTACAGTTATGGGAAAGCTTTCAGTTTGTCCTTCATGAGTTCTTACGGCAGTCTGTGCTCCTTCATACATATCCTTTATAGCTTGGATATATGCTACTCGTACTCATTTCTTCTCTAAAATCCTCCAAAGAATGTCTCTTGGGACACTATCATACGCTTTTTCCAAATCTATAAAGACCATGTGTAAATCCTTTTTCCCATCTCTATATCTTTCCATCAATCTTCGTAAGAGATAGATTGCCTCCATGGTTGAGCGCCCTGGCATGAACCCGAATTGGTTGTCCTAAACCCGTGTCTCTTGCCTCAATCTATGCTCAATGACTTTCTCCTAGAGCTTCATTGTATGACTCATTAGCTTAATACCCCTATAGTTCATGCAATTTTGTACGTCGCCCTTATTCTTGTAGATAGGCACCAAAGTGCTCGTTCGCCACTCATTTGGCATCTTCTTCGTTTTTAAAATCCTATTGAAAAGGTCAGTGAGCCATGTTATACCTGTCTCTCCCAAAACTTTCCACACTTCGATTAGTATATCGTCTGGGCCTATTGCTTTTCTATGCTTCATCTTCTTCAAAGCTACAACCACTTCTTCCTTCCGGATTCGACGATAAAAAGAGTAGTTTCTGCACTCTTCTGAGTTACTCAACTCCCCTAATAAACTTATAAATAGGCACTCTAATAAAAAAGAAATGATACTTTAATTTTCTCATTCCAATCCCTCTTTCGTCTCTCTATTTTCTTTGTTTCTCTCTTTCTCTCTTTATCTATATTATATTTCCAAACATGTTACTATTTGAATATATAACGGTACAGTTGATAGCTTTCGAAATGAAAGCCCTTGTTCTGCCTTTTAGGTCATGAGTGTACTTGCCCTCTAACACCATAAAATTAGCTATCCAAATATAACCAAAAATAAAATAAAATAAAATAAAAGGTTTGGATTATGTAATTGCAACTTGACGATGGAAAAGTCAGAATTTCGAGGTTAATTAATTGGAATTCACAAGATTACATGCAGGACCAAAATCATCACGATCATGCATATGCACGCATTATGCAGAAAGAGAATTGGATTATATTAACATAATAAAATGGGAAATAAAGCACGTTTTGTCTCATAGATGATAATTAAGGAATGCAGTCATAAGAGAATGCGGCTGCCTGACATACTCGATTTTCTTTGCAACTTGCATTTTGTTTTTGAAGCTTTTTTTATACATTTGATATTGTTTATTTGCATCTGGATTGGTTAGGTTAAGAGAATGTGGGCGTTAGAGCTAGACCTGACAGTTTTTGACACGACACGAAAACGACACGAAAATAACGGGTTTCGGGTCAACACGATAACTTATCGGGTCACTATCGGGTGACCCGTTAAGAACCCGTTAATAACGGGTTCTTAACAGGTATACACGTGGGTAACACGTGGGTAACCCGTTTCGACCCGTTAAGAAAAAAATTATTTTAATAATTTTAAATTTTAATTACTAAAAGATTTATTATAAAATACAATAGTCATATTAATATATACAATATATTCTATATTAAATATATAGTTTTGTATTATTGTTCTATATAAATTATAAAAAAATAAAAAAAAGTTTTAGTCATTATTTATTTTTATTGTGAGAGTACCTTATTATCATTACTAGGATAAATTTTACATAACATATTCTTGTCCAAAATTAAAATATACTAGTATAGTATTTGTATATGCAAGAACTAAGAAGACATACATACAAGTATGAAAAATGTGAAAGAATATATAAAGACTCGTGATTTATCATTCTTCCTTCACGAATAGATAATTGTTACACTTATATTATCGTTTAGATTTTTTAAATCCTTCAAACCCTCATGAATAATGTTTTTTATTTGAGGGCAAAATTAATAATAATTATTGTAGAAGTGTAAAAAATGTAAAAAAATATATATACAATCACTCATATATAAAAAATGTAAATACTTTAAATTAAAGATCAAATTTATTCATTACATTCTTATAGGGTTGAGGAGTGTATATGTACAAAATCATCAAAATCGGAGCTAAAATAACCGTTAAATTGTGATTTTTCGTTTATAACCGTCGAAAACTTTTGTTCCGTTACGTAATCTCTGAATGTTTGTTTTTTACAATTTTTTACGTTTGCAATCTCGGAATGTGTACAAATAAGTTTGACGGTTGGATCGTTGAAAAAAGTTTCGTAGAATGCATATTGCATCAAAACGGTAGATTAAACAAACACTTAGAGTTAATATTATACTTCTATTAAGTATAAAATAAGTTTTTGTGGTATCCACTAGTGTAAATACTTTAAATTAAAGATCAAATTTATTTATTACATTCTTATAGGGTCGAGGAGTGTATCTGCAAAGAATCATCAAAATCGGAGCTAAAAAAACCGTTAAATTGTGATTTTTCGTTTATAACCGTTGATAACTTTTGTTCCGTTACGTAATCTCTGAATGTTTGTTTTTTACGATTTTTTACGTATGCAATCTTGGAATGCGTACAAATACGTTTGACGGTTGGATCGTTAAAAAACGTTTCGTAGAATGCATATTGCGTCAAAATAGTAGATTAAACAAACACTTAAAGTTAATATTATACTTCTATTAAGTATAAAAAAAGATTTTGTGGTATCCACTAGTGTAAATACTTTAAATTAAAGATCAAATTTATTCATTACATTCTTATAGGGTCGAGGAGTGTATCTGTAAAAAATCATCAAAATCGGAGCTAAAATAACCGTTATATTGTGATTTTTCGTTTATAACCGTCGAAAACTTTTGTTCCGTTACGTAATCTCTGAATGTTTGCTTTTTACAATTTTTTACGTATGCGATCTCAGAATGTGTACAAATAAGTTTAACAGTTGGATCGTTGAAAAAAGTTTCGTAGAATGCATATTGCGTCAAAACAGTAGATTAAACAAACACTTAGAGTTAATATTATACTTCTATCAAGTATAAAATAAGTTTTTGTGGTATCCACTAGTGTAAATACTTTAAATTAAAGATCAAATTTATTCATTACATTCTTATAGGGTCGAGGAGTGTATCTGTAAAAAATCATCAAAATCGGAGCTAAAATAACTGTTAAATTGTGATTTTTCATTTATAACCGTCGAAAACTTTTGTTCCGTTACGTAATCTCTGAATCTTTATTTTTTATGATTTTTTACGTATGCAATCTCAGAATGTGTACAAATAATTTTGACAGTTGGATTGTTGAAAAAAGTTTCGTAGAATGCATTTTGCGTCAAAACGGTAGATTAAACAAACACTTAAGAGTTAATATTATACTTCTATTAAGTATAAAATAAGTTTTTGTGGTATCCACTAGTGTAAATACTTTAAATTAAAGATCAAATTTATTCATTACATTCATATAGGGTCGAGGAGTGTATCTGTAAAAAAGCATCAAAATCGGAGCTAAAATAACTGTTAAATTGTGATTTTTTGTTTATAACCGTTGATAACTTTTGTTCCATTACGTAATCTCTGAATGTTTGTTTTTTACGATTTTTTACGTATGAAATCTTGGAATGTGTACAAATAAGTTTGACGGTTGGATCGTTAAAAAAAGTTTCGTAGAATGCGTCAAAATAGTAGATTAAACAAACCCTTAAAGTTAATATTATACTTCTATTAAGTATAAAAAAAGATTTTGTGGTATCCATTAGTGTAAATACTTTAAATTAAAGATCAAATTTATTCATTACATTCTTATAGGGTCGAGGAGTGTATCTGTAAAAAATCATCAAAATCGGAGCTACAATAACCGTTAAATTGTGATTTTTCGTTTATAACCGTCGAAAACTTTTGTTCCGTTACGTAATCTCTGAATGTTTGTTTTATACGATGTTTTATGTATACGATCTCAGAATGTGTACAAATAAGTTTGACGGTTGGATCGTTGAAAAAAGTTTCGTAGAAAGCATATTGCGTCAAAACAGTAGATTAAACAAACACTTAGAGTTAATATTATACTTCTATTAAGTATAAAATAAGTTTTTGTGGTATCTACAAGTGTAAATACTTTAAATTAAAGATCAAATTTATTCATTACATTCTTATAGGGTCGAGGAGTGTATCTGTAAAAAATCATCAAAATCGGAGCTAAAATAACCGTTAAATTATGATTTTTCGTTTATAACCGTCGAAAACTTTTGTTCCGTTACGTAATTTCTGAATGTTTGTTTTTTACGATTTTTTATATATGCAATCTCGGAATGTGTACAAATAAGTTTGACGGTTGGATAGTTGAAAAAAGTTTTGTAGAATGCATATTGCGTCAAAACAGTAGATTAAACAAACACTTGTTAATATTATACTTCTATTAAGTATAAAAAAAGATTTTGTGGTATCTACTAGTGTAAATACTTTAAATTAAAGATCAAATTTATTCATTACATTCTTATAGGGTCGAGGAGTGTATCTGTAAAAAATCATCAAAATCGGAGCTAAAATAACCGTTAAATTGTGATTTTTCGTTTATATCCGTCGAAAACTTTTGTTCCGTTACGTAATCTCTGAATGTTTATTTTTTACGATTTTTTATGTATGCGATCTCGGAATGTTTACAAATAAGTTTGATGGTTGGATCGTTGAAAAAAGTTTCGTAGAATGCATATTGCGTCAAAACAATAGATTAAACAAACACTTAAAGTTAATATTATACTTCTATTATGTATAAAATAAGTTTTTGTGGTATCTACTAGTGTAAATACTTTAAATTAAAGATCAAATTTATTCATTACATTCTTATAGGGTCGAGGAGTGTATCTGTAAAAAATTCATCAAAATCGGAGCTAAAATAACCGTTAAATTGTGATTTTTCGTTTATAACCGTCGATAACTTTTGTTCCGTTACGTAATATTTGAATGTTCGTTTTTTTACAATTTTTTACGTATGCAATCTTGGAATGTGTACAAATAAGTTTGACGGTTGAATCGTTGAAAAAAGCTTGTCATTACGAGTGTTTATATATTTTTTCTATATTTTTTTAGACTTCTACATTAATTAAAAAACTATTAAAGACTTTAGGTAAGCGAAAATATACTTAAAACAAAATTGCGTTTTTATGTTTTGGATGTGATAATATGGAATGTATATACTTATTTAGTATTATGTTTTTCATTTGATTATTTATTGGTTTAAAATATATTTTCCTTAAGGGGTAACGTGTCGGGTCATATTACTTGTTAATATTATCGGGTCGATTTCGGGTCGGGTCATTTTACCCGTTTATTTTAACGGGTGTTACACGACACGACCCGTTAAGATATCGGGTATGACACGAAAACGACACGAACACGGAAAACACGACACGAATGCCAGGTCTAGTTAGAGCATTGCAAGGACTTTTCCCTAGTACGAGAGGATCGAGAAGGACGCATCTCTGGTGTACCAGTTATCGAGCCTACGGTATGGGTAGCCAAGTGCAGAGCGGATAATTGCTGAAACCATCTAAGTAGTAAGCTGTCACACCCCGACCCCGAAATATATGTTTTCGGGAGTTAATTATAGTAGGCCCAACTTACAATCATAGTTAATTTATTTTCCATTAAATACATTCCTCTAAGTCAATAATTCAAATTCTTACAAGCTATACATATTTTCTTAAATGTCAAAACCTATTGTTAAATTAACATTGAAATTCGCTATCATTAGTCATCATTCTCCAAGTAATTTCCTTCATCCCATGTAATCCATAACCATTACTCATTTACCAAAACATACAATTTCACTTCCAATTTAGAA
The DNA here is from genome assembly GCF_042453785.1 of Malus domestica. Lineage (NCBI taxonomy): Eukaryota > Viridiplantae > Streptophyta > Magnoliopsida > Rosales > Rosaceae > Malus > Malus domestica. Next base: position 7,163,913 of record NC_091666.1, read on the forward strand.
CCATTTCCTTCTCTTAGATCAAAATTCCATCTAAATATTAATTCTTGATTATTTAATCTCACTTATTGTATGGCTGCATCTAACGTCTCGTTAGACTGCCTATGTATCCTAAACAGGGATCAAGCCATTTGTAATTCACATTTCCAAAATTCAAACCAAATCCGAATATATTCATTTAATGCAACATATACCACAATCATATTAATATTCAAACCACATCAGTTAGGTTTCAAAAGCATAATTAGAATAAGGAAATTAGCATAAAAACACAATGTTGGCTCCCTGACCTTGCGCCGCCACACCTGCTGTTACAGATGGCGTTCAGCTGCCGTGGCTCGCTGGAAAATTGAACTATTTCTAAAAATTCTCAAAAATTGCAAAAATGAAGATCTCAAAGAGTAGAGCAAACTTTATACCTGTGGCCAAGTCCAATTTGGCCTGGAAAGACTCCAATTTTTCTCGAACCTGTCGGAAACTCTATAAATGGATGGCCTCAAAACCTCACCTCCCGTGCTCCGCCGCCCCTACCATTGTTTAGGCTTTGTTCCAGATCTCAAGGGGAGTCTAATGGTGGTGGAGATGGATGTAGTTTTCTTCAGATTTAGTTGATTCGAACACACACCCGCTTCACCCCATCGTGCGGTTTCTCCTGATTTAAAGTCCAAATCCCTATATATTTTGGATGTAATAGGAAGAGGGAAGGTCGTGGAGGGGTTTCCAAGTGGTTGTTTGATGTAATTCACCGTAAAAAGGGGTGAAAACCTATCGGAAATACGTATGGGTGCCAATCGGGTCGGGTTACCAAGACCCGGGTCCCGATCCTCCGTTTCTCTTTTCTCTCCTTTCCCCTCTCAGTTCTCTCACCCCATTGGTCACCCTCCCTCAATTCCTTCCTCCTTTTTCTCATTTCTATTCTTTTCTTTTAATCACAACCATCCATCATCTATTTTTCTCTTCAATCACAGCCACACACGTGGCACAACTCATGGCTCCAGATTTCTGGAGCCTTCTAAATAGAAATAACATTACCAAAATAGCACTGGTTTTAAATGTTAATAACTCTTTCGTTATAATCTGGAGCCTTCTAAATAGAAATAACATTACCAAAATAGCACTGGTTTTAAATGTTAATAACTCTTTCGTTATAATTCCATTTCACAAACGGTTTGCGCCTACGCGTTTGTGAGATCGGGCTCTATTCAAAAATACAAATTGTGACCTCAAAAGGTCTACGGATTTTAAATAATTAATTCCTAAATTCCAAACTTCATAACTAGTTTAATTTAAGACTAAACTCAATAAATTAATATAAATTATCGATTCTTTCCACATATTCCTGATGATGAATATGTAATTCATGTATTTAAAATTTTCATGGTGTTATATAAGCCCACCCCAATATGAGTGCTCTCCTATTCTGACTTTCCCAGAGCCTCTGGTTGCACAACCAAGATAGTGATGGGTTTTCTGCCCCCCGAGGGTGGAGCGTCAGAAGTTTTAAGAATTCAAGGGAAGGTCACTGCGAGACGAGCCGTTTATCATTACAATAGGTGTCAAGTGGAAGTGCAGTGATGTATGTAGCTGAGGCATCCTAACAGACTGGTAGGCTTGAACCTTGTTCCTACATGACCCGATCAATTCGATTAGGCACTCGCTATCTATTTTCATTGTTCAACTCTTTGACAACACGAAAAACCATTGTTCAACTCTTTGACAACATGACAAACCAAAAGCCCTGCCCTCCCTTCTATCTATCTAAAGGATGGAAAGGCAGAGGCCTTTGGTGTCCCCTCCAGTCAAGAATTTGGGCCTTATCTACTACGATGACAATATTGTAGGGGAGGTCCAGTGGAAAAATAGCTCGATGCCAGGATGATAAAAAGCTTAACCTTTCATTCTTATTACCTTTTTAATATGAAAAAAAATGAAAATGAAAAGGTCGTCTTATTCAAAAGCCCAATTCAATTATGAAATCCCTTCTCTCCCACTTCACATCTCGGAACGCACCGTTCTTATATAGAGAGAGGCGCTTTCACATCTTCTTAACCGGAAACGGAAAGGTTCTTTTTTTTTTAGGGTAGCATAAAAGAAATCGGTAGCATAAAAGGAAATGGCTCGGCTAAGTGGGATAGCCGAGCCAGAAAAAAAAGAAAAAAAGATTAGAAGATATAAATGAGTTGAAAAGAAATAATGCTTTTAATAAATGAAAAATTTTATTTGAACCCATATAACCTCTTTCTACACTCAGCTTAAATTTTAAATGTGAATTGTCTCTTTTATCCTATTGCATAATTACTATCAAGTACAAGATGAAATTAACAATAAAACTAAAACTTACCAATAAATCCACATCCAATAATTTTAGAGCTTATTCTCTAATTGGATAGTTTGGCACCAAATTGGCTTAGAGTAAACGATTTCTTCAGCTTTGAGAACAACAATAGGGAGCTTTCTCTTGCCATTCTTTGTTCTTCTTAGTAGCAGAGCTATGGATCTCATTCACAACCCTAATTGATAGCTAATTAGGTTGGGGTTAAAGTTTTATTTTTTTACTTTATACTTTCTGCATTTCAGAGTAAGAGAACATAATTGTGGTGTATATGTTTAGGAATATGCATATGTAGTCTTCCACTTAAAAAAAAGAAGAAGTTATATTTAGTTTCGTAAAACAACCCAGCTGCTCTAAATTTGGGGTGCATAGTGAGAAGAGCTACGAGGAGTCAATGAAATACTAATCCAAGGTGTTATTTGATACCCATCATTTACTATGTCCCTAGAGTTTCTCCTATTGTAGTAAAAGATGCTAGTCAAAATGATTACACGTCTGATTCACATTATGGGCTACATTGTTCAAGTTATGTGAGCCCCAATAATATGGAAGATTTGTAAACAAATAGAAAATTCACCAAATTATTCAACTTGTCCTTCGAAGTCGAACGCCATAAAGCTTTCATTCCCATAAAGAAGTAGAAACTTCATCAAATTATTCAATATGAGATTTTATTTTCTAAGTGGGTGTGAAGATAAATTTACATTATAAATTGGGTTTGTGAGGGTAGTTTAGGCAGTAAATTTAGGTTTAAAGAGATATTAATTCTTTAATTAAAAATAATATGAGTGTAAAAAGTAAGTTGGGTGTAGAAAGTGATTATATGGGTTCAAATAAAATTTCCCTTAATAAATATAGAAGTTGCGGTCAATAAAGTAGGGATTATCAAAACACCAAACCATCCAATGTGAAGACGGTTTTCAGTGCTGGTTATCCAATTACAAAAGCAACCCCATAGGATTTTGCTTTCGCGTCTCTCTAAAACTGTAGTCATGGTTTGAACTATCGATTTATGTAATTGGAAGTAACCAATTAGGTTGACGATGAAACCTAGAAATCGATCATTGATCCAATTTGATATTGATGATAACGACGATATTGATGATAATGACGATCGTGACTTTGATACGGAGTTGGCGCTTCTAAGTATGACAAATGTGCTAACTATGGATATGATGCTGGAAATAGACCAATTTTATATCACCCTTCAATTCGAATTAGCATCCAACTTTCTATTCACTCGTGGGATCCAGGCGGTCTGGGAGGGACCACCATGGCTCCTTTATTCTCAAGAATCTATACATAAGGGATTTGCCTTTTCTATTGGATTGGATAAAAAAACAATTCTTGAATGAGCTATTCAACTCCAGGGATGAATAAAAAAAGAAATCTTTATTGGTTCTACTTCCTATTTTTGAGTGCCATGTTATTGTTTCTATCTCTCACAACTATGTGAAGTCCACTCGGTCAAATGAATTTTGTCCATAAAATAAAATAAAACATAATCATCAATGAGCGATTTTTCAATGGGAAATTTTATTTGAACTCATCTAACCTCTTTCTACACCCAACTTACTCTCTTCACCCATATTTTTTTAATTAAAGAATTAATATCTTTTTAAACCCAAATTTATTACCTAAACTACCCTCTCAAACCCAATTCAAAATGTAAAGTTATCTTTACACTCATTCCCTTTATAAAATAACATCTCTAACTGAATGTTTTTTTTTTCGGGATAAGGATTGAAACTTGACAACCGTGTACACTGATTACCTTATATAATCATCCACATCTATAAGTTTATAAATTACCTTCTTGTCATTGAATTTTTCTTCACTTTGGCTGCTAAGCTTTCTGGATTTCGTTGGTATGTTTTGTTTGCAGGGATAATTGCATAGTCAATTAGGATTGTGGGTTGCTTACAGCAATATCTGACATTGAGGTTAGCATTCTTCTTTTAGCTGCATATTCTTCCATATTTTGCAGCATATATTTATGAGAACCCTGTTGAATTTGGCATGACAACTTCATTTGCTTACACTCTGGAGGAAGATTTTGGTGAGATTGTGGTGGCCACCACTAGAGTGGAAACTATGCTCAGTGATATTGCCATTGTTGTACATCCTAATGACGAGAGGTATAAACACCTTCATGGAAAACATGCCATCCATCCTTTCAATGGAAGAAGAATTCCTATAGTATGTGATGAAATTCTCGTTGATCCATAGTTCGGGAATGGTGCTGTGAAGGTAAAGTTTAACATATAAGTTCCAAGTGATTGGATTAAATTTGTTTTTCTAGTTTATGGTTCACAGATGTAAAGATCCTTATGCTCTCTCTCTTTGCCTCCTGCAGATTAACCCATCCTATGATCCTAATGACTTTCCTTTGCCTTTGTATAATTGCATATAACTAGCATTTCCATGGCTATTTTTTTTCCTGCTACCAAACCCATCCATAGACTTGGGATCCAAGAGATCCTTCCATAGATTTGAATTTGCCAGAGAATACAATGCAAGCTCCAGTTCAGTCCATCACTTTGTCTGAAACATTTGACCTTGATGCTTTGGATTTGGATAGAGACATGTCACTCGCTAGTGAGTGGTCAAGGTTTATGAGGTTGGACAATCGTTATTTGCACCAAGAATCAAGTTATATGTCTTTGCACTACTAATCAAAAGTCCTTGCAATGGTGTTTTAGGGGCAGACAGACGGTAGAGAAAAACAAATATGATACAATATAATATAATAAGTATGAAATTTAATCCAAAGAAGAAGCAAACAAACAAAATATCCATAAATCGAGTCATACCTTAGTTGGAGGATTCAAAACTTCAAAATCACTATCCATCAATAAAAAAAAAAACTTGTTTTTCTCTATCAGATCAGAACTATTAGGGTTTTAGCCGGAATTGACATAGGATACAAAGGGTGATGCTAGAGTTGAATTATAGTGTCTGGGTTTATTGAGAAATTTAAGTTTTATTATTAATTTCAATTTGTACTTAATAGTAATTATGCAATAGGGTAAAATAAACAATTAACATTTAAAATTTAAGTTGGGTGTAGAACAAGTTTACATGGGTTTAAATAAAATTTTCCTTTTTCAATTTATCTGACACACTATATCGAATTTAAATAATAATGACATTAGATAGGTTCAAAATTTGGAAGAAAAGAGTTGGAAGACAATATAACAACAAATAAAATTTGGAAGACATTATAACAACAAATAAAATTTGGAAGACATTATAACAACAAATAATTCGATTTATTTGATTTGTACCCAATGGGGGAGCCACTTGAGGACAAGGAGAGGTCCTAGCCTATTATGGAGTTTTTTAGTTTGTAGTTTCTATTTGTGTGATTTTAGTTGGATACTCTGCATTTTTCGACTTTTGTGCGTTTGTTTCCAGCTAACTTTATTGTGTATCTTTTACAAGTATTGTTATGAAACCAAAGACATATACCAACTAGCCTTCCTTAGCTCCTAATTTGCATGATAGAGTGTTGTTTTACAGTGAAACCACACGTATATAGAATAGAGGAAGAATTGATCTTAAAAGACAATTTTCATAGCTGCAGTTTTGAGCCATGATTATTAATTTTTGTTCAACTTCATTATAGGAACTTATAAAGAAGTTCGGTGCTTACGATATCAGTATCTCAAAAAAAAAAAAATATATCGTGACTTCATTACTCTCTTTTGGTTAAATTTTTTTCATTCCACTACAAAAGAAAAGGACCTTTTTCTCCCTTTAGATATATATATATTTTTTGAATTATTTTCATATGGCTTAGAGGCCCCTTCTAGCTTCAATTTTTGGCTCCACCACTGCCTTTATTGATCATCTTACACTTTTATTAAGAATAGACAATACTTATGTATGTGAGATTCATCTGTATTATAAAAGTGATGAGTAATGTAACGCGTAAAATTTGTCCAAATTAATAACAACACTTACATACAATGGAGCTTCATGGAACCATTTTACTTCATCATAATTAGGGGTGGAAAAAATTCCCGAAAATCCCGAACCAAACCGAAAAAAATCCCGATCCCAAACCAAAAATTTCCCAAACCGAATATCCCGAAATTTTTGGAATGCTATCCTGAACCGATCCCGAAATTTCGGTACGGGATTCGGGATTGGCTTCTCGATATTTCGGGAATCCCATACTGAACCGAAAATATATAATATTAATTATTATATATATATATATATTTATACATATATTTTATATATATTATTCTTTTATAATTGATGCTAGTAGTTTCTAATTCATGCTCTGCAACCTGGAATGCCCTACACCTTACATATTTTTTCATGTTTTGTTTGATATTCATTTGGATTTTATTATTGCTGCTGCCATGACTGATGATTTTAGAAGGTTTGATTCTTTTGTCTCTCAACAGCTTGCAAAAAAGGTTTAATTAATTTGAATTTTGACTCTGATAAAAGAAGTCAGACATGCCATTGTTCGATTAAATGGTAGTGTGAATGAAATGACATTCCTAGTTCATGAATGTGTTCTTGAATTATATATTTGAAGAACAATTCATAATTTCATATTTCAATTTGGGATTCCCAATTTGTCCCGAAATCCCGAAAAAATTTCAGGATTTCCGAAAATTTGGTTTGGTATTGGTCTTCAAATTCCGGTCCTGAAAAATTTCGGTTTGGGATTCGGGATACTAATTTCGGTATGGTATCCCATACCGAACTACCCTAATCATAATTGTCGGCCTTGTAAATGTGTTAGTATGAAGCTAATTGCCCAGGGCCTTGTATGTTTTGGGCCAATCCTCATTCGGTTGGTTTCTGGTGGACCTTTGAATTAATGGATCAGATCATGCATGACCTAAGTGTGCCTGCTAAACCCTAATTAATTAATTACCAAATGATGTCCAAATGTTTTAGTTCATATCCATTGTGAACAACAACTAAACTAACATAAATCAATGTAAAACCAAAATTTAACTCATTCTAGAGAGTTAGAAAGGTGTAGATCAACTGCAACTTTGATAAAAGATTGTATGTTGTGTCAATTGTCAAAGAGATGGTCGGGGCAAAAAGCCCACTTCCAGTACTGATATTGTCCCCAACTTAGTACTTACTACTTACATAATCCGTCAAGAGCGGGATTTTATTACAAAATGCCTTAGTATTAGTTGGAGTGGGTTAAGATACTTAAACTCTTCTTTTCTCAAATATACGATCAATGTGGGATATTTCAACAGCTTGTGCCTCCTTCTGGAATACCAGCGGTTTGTATTACGTAGGAAAAGTCTATCTTTGCTTCTTTAATCCTCCTATTGACCTTGACAAGTAGAATGCTACAATTTCCTAGTCACTTCGTCTCTTATGTCAATGCATTGAGCAATAGCATTCTACTGAGCCGGTTCTATCTGCTGCCATGCATAATTCTTACCCAACTTTTAGCTACTCCCCAGTTTCGTGCGAGCCAGCATCCGAGAAAATATAAAGCAACACCCTTGTTTTCGAGTCAACATCCTTCCTGGTTTGGGTAGGCCTTTAACAAACTCAGCCATACTTCTAGTACTTTTCGAAGCTAATATTCCAAATCTTTGTATTTGTGTACAAGCAATATTGACTTATTTGTAACTATTTTGTACACAAACATGCTTCCCTGAAAATAGCCTAGATTCTTGTGGATTGCTCTAAAGCTGTACAGAAATATCATAGACTATTGGCATTCACTCCTAATAAACTTCGATACTTTCCAAAAACTAGCTCTACTAAAACAAACTCAGACAATGATGGTAGTTAAATACTCAAGGGTTACTTTATTTACTAGGAGTTATTTGCTAAAAGGGGTTTTTCAATAGGGAGAGTCTCCGATAATACAATATACAAGACATATGCGAGTTGTGCTCTTTTGGCTTCGGCCATACTTTTATCCCATTGGGCCATACTTTTATCCGATAATACAATATACAAGGCAGCATTATGCGCGTCTAACACTTTATCAATGTTTAATAAAACATTGCGCTTGATTTTTTCTAATTAAAATTTTATCCAGACAACTATCATTGTGTTTGGATCAAAACCTAAACTTTGGGCTCAAGAAAGGAGCCGGCCCGAAAGGAGGCCCAAAGGGGAGATAGCCGAAGCCCAGTCGAAGCCCAGAAGGCAGAAAGGGCCTTTTCTGACTAGGTGCAGCTCATGAAGACCACTTGCTTACCTACCCAAAGGCCAAGTGGTATAGACTGATCAGCTATACAGCCCATAAAGTACTTTATGATGGCAGTCCATGTAAAATAGCTGATGAGTCATCACCCTCAAACCGCATTCGGGCAAGGCCACTGCTACAAGAGCCAAGCCAAGTTGTCTATATAAGAAGAAGGAGAAACCAGGAATAAGGACACTCAAACAAACAAACAAATGCAAGCACAAACTCTGCTCAAAGCCAGATTTGCCTTCAAAACAAAGCTGTAGTCAGCCTTCATCCCTCTCGAGATAACCATCTCTTCAACCTTTTGTAATAGCTCTGCTACCTTGTTCAACCTTGCTGTAGTATCGATTCATCTTTTGTAATCTCTCTCTCTACCCCTCTAAGCTTTCAGACCTTTGACAAAACTACAAAGATAGGAACCTGCAAGACGAGCAACCTTACCCGATAAGGTTTAACCTTGCCCGACCTTCTTTGCTTTAGTTTTGTCTTTTCAATATGTTGTATACTTCCAGTTATATGCAAGTTATTTCTAGCAACATGACTATTAAAAAGCTTTCTCAGCACTTGAATCCGATTTGAATATATTATCAGTGTTCAAACCAGATCCAAGTACTAAGCCCTCAGACATGTAAATCTGATCAGTTAAAAGTCCTTGGCCTCAAGGCATAAAAAAGAACTTTATGTGGACTTAACCCATCCACGACAGTCCTTGATAAACGAGAAGTCCGAAGTTACTTGGGGCGCAAATAATCAATCTACCTTCTAGTTTTCTTTCTATTATACCATGATTATCATAGAACGTTTGAGCGTAGAATGGATTCTAATGGAAAGCCTCAAGGCCTACACCTAAGGCCCCACAAAGGCATCCATTTGGATTCATTCCGTTCGGCGATCTAAAGAGTCTAAGTATAAGAATGAACTCTGATGGGAAGCCTCAAGGCCTACACCTAAGGCCCCACAAAGGCACCTATTTGGGTTCATTCTACTTCTTGGATTCGGGTAATCAGAAGTATAATAGTTAGAAAACTCCTACAACCACGAGAACAAATATGATGCGTTTGAGCACTGGTTTAGTTATTTATGGGAAGCTTCAAGGCCTACACCTAAGGCCCCACAAAGGCACCTGTTATAACTAACACGGTTTCTCGGATACATACATATGTACAACTAAAGCACGACAACCATTTTACATCTGCCATGCTAAAGATGGCAGTGGCACGCCTGAGCACCTAAATGTTAACCTTGATTGTGAGCCTCAAGGCCTACACCTAAGGCCCCACAAAGGCACCTCTCAAAGTTAACGTTGTCCTTCTCTTTCAGCCTTGCCCGAAGAGTCTTGCCCGACGAGTCTTGCCCGACGAGACTTGCCCGACGAGACTTGCCCGACAACGCTCGACAGCGAAGCAGAAGCCCGACAGCAGCCCTTAACCGGCGCCAACCTCTAGGGGAGTTGTGTGCTCGTCGGCCAGGAAACATCCCCGACGGAAATTCCTGACACGAACACATTGATTAGTGGATATCTAAGGGGAGTGTTGTAAATACTATTAGTTATGTGGATGTCCACCCAGGGCCAATGTGTAATATGTAATTAATTAGTACCATGTAAATTCTAAGCTTATAAAGAGGCGTAAATGATACTCTTATTTTCTCAATCCAATCTCTCTTTCGTCTTTCTCTATTTTCTTTGGTTCTTTCATCCTCTATTTTATATTTCCAAACATAATACTATTTGAATATGTAACGGTACAGTTGATGGCTTTCAAAATTAAAGGTGGTGACCTACATTTCCATAAGCCAAATGGAACCCACGAAAGGGGCTATTATTTTGTGATACATATTCACAAACATATGATGCATCTTTTAAGTCAAGAAATGGCTCTGCACAACAAGTCACATATTTTGAGGAATGACTCTTCAATACTTATAAATAGGTTGGTACTCTTGTACTGACCCAAAAAAAAAAAAGAAAAAAGGTTAGTCCTCTTATAGTTATGAATCGCGCTTGAATACTTGCATATTCATTCATATACCAGAATTAGAGAGTGTTGTAGTGTCTCATTGAGTCTATATGCATGGGAGTATTCAATACAATTGTAGTTTTTTGGAGCCTTCTAGTTTAGGGTGCTAATATTATTAGGAAGAAATCGTTGTGTCCTAAGAGAGAAATGTTGATCGATCTTTACCATTGTAGTGAGGCGTAAAACTTGTCTTAAGAACAAAATGTGGAACATTGCGTCAACCAATTTCATGTTTTTATAACTCATATTCATTTGCATTTTAGGATTGTATTTGCTAAAGAGCTTGCAATGTGACAGCCCGTCCCAGATTATTTTTATTGGTGGTGTGAAAAGACTAAAGTACCCTTAGACGTTTGTGGCATTGTGTGGTTTAGGTTTTGGTTGTGGACCAATTAAAATTTTCCTAAGTGTTTGGACCCAATTAGAAATGACATTTTTGTTTGTGTTGATTGGTAGCCCAAACTGGACCACAAACACACACACCCAAACTCCCGTTGACCTTTCTCTCTCATTCCTTCTCAGTTTTTCTCCATTTTCCGTACGACCGTACGGACAACTCCTACCCTAGCTATCCATTCATGGATCGGGGTTTTGGAAGTTGTTTTCTTGCTCCTTGCAACCTTAGGAGTTGATCTTTAGCATTGGTTGGACGTGAAGACCTTATTTTCCCGAGAACCAGAGAACCCAGTTTTGGGTTATTGTTCATGTAGTCGTGATCGTGGAAGTTTCAGTGAATTTTAAGGTTCTAGGAAGCTTTAGGACGTTTTCACGAATCTCGGGGAAGCAAGTTGGAGTGTTTTGGATGTCGGGAAGTCCTAGTTCGCGAGTTTCAAGTTTTGGCCAGATTATCGAGGTTTCTCCAGTGAGATTTCGTGGATTTTAGGGCTTAAAATTGGTAATGTTTTGTTCTACTCGTTGTAAGCTTCATTTTGAGACAAATTTCATGAAGTTTGGTTAAGAAATAAAGAAGATATGAAGGTTTCAATATTTTTCCAGTTTCCGGCGATCGCAGGGCATCGGCGACGATCTTCGGCGAATCAAGGAAGAAGGAGGAGAATATTCTGTCAAAGTTGACGGAATGTTCTAGCGCCGTCAGGTAATTCTAACGGTAAATGCTATTTTTAAAGGAATATTCCCTAACGCTGTTAGGGAATCCGTTTGGTGTGCCAGGCAAGTGGCTGCGCATGAGCCGCGTGTCTGGTCATACCTTGGCCGGAGCGTGAGGGTGCGTGGGTGCTCGGAAAATTTTTCTAAAAATATGGGGATGTTCCTGAGGTTGAGTAGGTCATGGTAGTTTATCCAAATACCCCATTTGAGCAATGTATGAGAAGTTATTTCCTAGTTTTGTGTATGTGCTTTCAATAACGTTTATTTAGTTATTTCGCAATATGTGAGATCTATCCTGAGGACGAGCGCCAACCTTTCGACATTCCAGTGAGTGGGCTTTTGGTTTTCCGTATATACCTATATACTTGAGATTTTTCCCAGAAAATGAATTTGAATGATTATATGTTTTGAAATGCCATGCAAAGTATCTGCCTATTTTATTTATGCATTAGTAGTTGCATATATTTATGATTGGTGCTGCGGACGCATAGGTAAGTGCCAAGTAAGTTCATAAATTAAAGATAAAAGATTACTTCAGTTATGCGAGATATGATGTGATGTATTGAAAGCTCATAAACATGCACCCCGATGTTAGTGCTCCCGCCCAAAGTTAGGGCATAGTCCTTCACGTAATGTTCACCTCCCACACCATATGCTGACCTTGGATTCAAGTTAGGTGCATAGGCTTGTCGTACATACCACTTTAGGTGGTTTTGACTCGTAGGTGACCTGCGATCAATCGCACAGCCTTCACGTGATCGTAGCACTAGAGCATATTTATTTTACACCTAGTCTTGTCGCACAGACCACTTTAGGTGGTTCCGACTCGTGTGTAGAATTTGATATGATTGAGATTGGTTATGAGCTATAGACGCAGCCGTGCAGGTCACGTTAGGTGGAGTCGGCTGATATGATATCCGGCATTGATATATTTTAACTAAATTACTCATGGCATTTCATTAAGATATTTTGGCATGGTATATTTCTATGGATTTTCATCTTGAGCATGATTTTTGATATAGCATATATTATATTTCTGAGAAATTATATAGGTTTTACGGCGAGGGGTTAGAACTTTTGAGAAATGAAATGATTTTGAAAAGCTTTGTTTTTGCCCACTCACACTTTCTGTTTTATGGCCCTCCAGGTTTTACGTAGAAGTGCTTTGGTGGCTCTTGGGGATTTTGACGATGGTTTTGACAGAACATCATAAATGTAGGATCACCTTTGGGTGTTGTATAATTAGTACTTGTCCAGTCGGACTGCACTTTAGCTATTTATGCTCTGATTGTGTATTACACACTTAATCTCGCACTAGCACTTTATCTTATCCCGTACTGCTAGTAATTTGGTTATTATTCACTCATATTTCTCTATATCAATTTTGCTTCCGCACTGTGCACATGGTTACGTCACTCTCACGTGACGGCCAGCATGCCCTGATTCAGGTTGGGGTGTGTCATGCAAGTTTTTGGTATATAATTGTATAAATTATTTCTTGATTTTCTTTGTGATTAAATATTACAATTAGACTGTTTTTTCCAACAATTTCATCACAATGGTATCATCAGTATTTGGCGTTAATATTGTTGCATCAAAACAATTCTGAATTCTTTCGTTGAGATGAAAGAGAGAGTAAAATATCAGCAAAGACCTTTTCGTAGTTTCATTTAAGCACAAGGCAAGTTAACTAGTCCTTAAAACCTGTTTTACTGTTCTTGTTTAATTCGAAACACTCCCTTAAAACCTGGTCCCCACAGGAATCTGTTGACTCTATCCGGCAAAAATCATGCACGATTTCATGCAGAAGGTCAGGGCGGTTAACTTACATAGACTAATTCACAACAACAACAGTGAGTATTGCAAACATACAAAAACACTGGTAATTTATTTAGATGTGTTTAACATATATATATATATATTTGGCAAACTACATTATGAACTACGTTGTTCTTGTTTGGGAACCCTTTGGTTTAAAAGAAGATTGAGACTTGGCAAATTCTTGGACCTCTCACTTCAGTTGCTAAGTGCTTTGTCTCTAAACTTATTCTTCAAATATATTAAATAATATGATTTCTTGTGGTTTTTGGAAACCCAATTGGGTTATTGTAGCTCAAACTGCAATGCTTGACTCCTTCCGTCCATTGACTCAAAGGACCCTACCTCATCATTTAAGGCACAAGCTTAATTAAGAGTTTAGCTCGATTGGGTCAGGTCAAACCAACAGTCAAATGTGGTTCGTAAAGAGTTGAATTCCATCGAATGGATTTTTCTCTCTCCGCCGTGAGAGCATCTCTCTCCGCCGTGAGAGCATCTCTCTCCGCTGTGAAAGTCCCTCCTATGAAGGTTGAATCTTTCCAATAAAGAGTTACCTGTCTTCCTTGATTTAGATCTGTTTCATTAAAAGCACCTACCTACCATCTTCGTCTCAAAACCTCGTCAATCAGCATCCATTCGGAGAAATTAACTTCTCTTAAACCTACCTAGCTCAGTCATAAATCTTACCCCTTTTCCTTCTCTCCTCTTTAAGCCGAACACTACCTAGTGTACTATATACTTTCCCCTGTCAGTTCTTTAATTTTCAGGTCAGATCTGGGAGCTGTGGGGTGTCAAAGGGGATGACAGGAAGAAGAAGGAAGGGGAGGCCACTCACCCGACATAAAAGCTGAAGGATAGCTCATAAAGAGGATAGATCTGAAATGCTGAGCAGTGGCCGCAGTCATAAATTCAACCAACCAAACCCAGGTGCGAAATTGAAACCCTAATATACCAACCAGCATATTTGTCCAATTGAAACGGCCAGCTACTTTGAAAAATTGAATATGGACGTTAATGAAAAGGTCGGTTTCAAGAGTGGGTCACAAAACCTAGTATTTGTGCTTGTGGTCCTGTGGTACCTTCAATTAGAATAAAAAATTTGTGAGAAAGATGTGAGAGTGGTGAAATTTCAAAAGGAAAAATTTGACAGTGCAACAACAGTCTATCTGGTGTATACGCTGAAAGATATAGCTTGTGGATCTACTCTGTCTCTGAAGGAAATGGTAGAAACGGCAGTGGAGGATCTTGTGGTGCACTTGGAGCGTAATATGGATCTATCTACTACGGAACATGGAATCAAGTTAGTAGGTACGGTGTTGGCTCACAAGACCCTTAACAAATGGGGTGTTCGCAACATGGAAAGAGATGGGGGAGATTGAAATCAAATGGGTCAAAGACAACACTTTCGTTATTAATGTCCAAGACGAGAGTACTGCAGAGAAGATCATATACCAGGTGCCATGGGGGGTTATGAAACAAAATTTCTCAGTAAGAATGTGGTTTCAGGAGTTAGCCTTGGAGGAAATAAATATGGTAGTGGTCTCGTTTTGGATACAAATTAGGGGGCTCCCTCCCTATCTTAGTTCATAATCAAATGTGAGAAGACTGGCGGCAAGGATTGGGGAGTTTATGGAGCTTGAAGACCCGAAAGGGCCAAAGGATTTATGAGAGCAAAAGTTACGGTTGATACTTCCAAACCCCTAACAACGGGATGTTGGCTACCAAGGGATAACAACAATGAAACTTGGATCGAGTTCAGGTACGAAAGACTGCAGGACTTTTGTTACCGTTGTGGAAGGATTGGCCACGCGAATAGAGTGTTCGTTTTCTAAGGTAAAAAGAAGGAATGGCTGGATATGCAGATTGGACAAGAGCAACACTTGTTAGGGAATTTATTGAATCCCCAAGACCTCTAACCATTACTGCGAGAGAAAAGAGGCAAGCAAGGGCGACAAGAGTGGGAACAAGAAGCTCGTCTCAACATTGAAGGGAGGAGGGTATTGAGGAAACTAGGGAGAGAAGTATAAATAAACATATGGACCCCAACCAAGCTGCACAACAACAGGAAAAGGGCAAAAGAACAAAAAGATAGCATAGAATACAACGAAGAAGTGAGAAGCATAGCCCAAAACCGGCCCAATGGATAATGGAAGCATATGGGCCATTGGGGAGTCATAGATTGGTCATGGGCATTGAGCCAATGGAGATACCGCGTGAATAGGGCAACATCCCATTGGTGTTGATAGAGGAAATTCCAGAAGGGAACCATATACAAAGTGAAGGGGAAACAGTGGTGTCGCTCCAGAAGTTTTAGATTGTACAAAATACACAGTGGCTAGAATCTGGGATGGATTGGACAGAGATAGAGAGAGGCATCAGGTGGAAGGAGTCCAAAACAAATTTAAGCGAGATATGGAAGGAGTGAGAGATGAAAGGGGAAACTCGTCTAAAAAAAAAACTAAAACATATGAGGAGATCTGGAGGGTAAAAGAAAGGAAGGAAAGGGTAACAGAGAAATGGAGAACAATGACCATCAGAGAAAGATGTGCGATGAGGAGGAAGATACACAAGATGTCCCGATAGAGTATCAAGACATGTGGGAACACATGGAAGAGATCTCAGTAAGGGAGAAAAATGCATTGATGGCAAGGAAAGTGGGATCTTCATCCCGAGGTTGTGGCGGTTGGCCTTCTTCAGCCGCAAAATCGCCATGACACACCTCTTTTGGAACTTCCATGGTCTAGGGTCGGACATGGTAGTTTATGCTCTTCATGGGCAAATAAGGAAACATAGACCCTCTATGATCTTTCTATCGGAAAAAAAAAAAATCATAGAATTGAAGGGGTGAGAAGGACGTCGGGGTATTTGAATAGGTTCAATGTGGCTTCGGAAGGTAGAGCGGGAGGTCTTAGCCTTTGGTGGGATGATTCGGTCAGGGTGGATGTAATAGATTCATCAAATAACTTTATTGATGCTAAATGTGAGTTGATTGGTTCGCAAGTGGTTTTCTGTTTTACGGGAGTTTATGCCACATCTTATAGGGCAGAGAAGGAAGAGTTCTGGACAAGCATGATGGGGAGATTTGGTCCAGATTGTATCCCTTGGATTTGCAGTGACGACTTCAATGAATTCCTGTGGGATCACGAGAAATCTGGGGGTGCATAAGTTAGATATAATAGGTCGAGATTCTTGGAGGATTTCATGTGCAAGGTGGAGGTAATGGACTTGGGCTTCAATGGCCCTAAGTTTACATGGAGAGGAACTAGAAACGGGTAGCTGGTGGAGGCTTGGCTAGATAGGGGATGGCTAACGCAAAATGGTTTGCGCTTTGGCCAAATACTACGGTCATACATGAGACATCTTTGGGGTTAGACCATAATCCTGTGGTGATGTAGAGTGAACCGAAGGTGATTAAAAGGAATAAGATGTTTCGTTTTGAAGCATTCTGGGCTAAGGAAGGGGAGTGCAAAGAAATTGTTAGGAGAGCATGGGAAAATAGTAGAGGGGAACCCGATAGAGATGTGGAACTTCAAGATCAATGCCTGTTGAAATCCGTTAACAAGATGGAGTAGGGAGAAGTTTAAACAACGTAGGAGGCAAATTCAGGAGATGTTGAGTCAATTGGATATTCTGCAACGAGATTGGAATGGAAATTTACAGGAAATTCAAGCTCTTTCTAAACAAGTGGATCATTTGTGGAGTCAGGAGGAGAAGTACTGGAACCAAAGATTGAAAGTCCAATGGTTAAATGAAGGGGATGTCAACACGAAATTCTTCCACCAAACAACCTTGCAAAGAAGAAAAAGAAACGATGTAATCTCATTAAAAAATGGCAATGGGGAATTGGTGGAAAGCTCGAGTCAGATCCGGCATTTGTTTGATGAACATTTCATGGATTTATTTACCTCTTTGGGACAGCAGGAGCGGGGGGACATTTTGGAATGTATCACCCCCAAAGTTACAGATGAAATGAATGCTTCTCTTTCTGGTGCGGTCTCGGTCGATGAGGTCAAGTGTACGGCTACGCAAACGGGAGGGCTTAAAGCCCCTAGACCAGACGGCTTTCCGAGACTTTTCTACCAGGCACATTGGGATATTATAGCGACAGATGTGAATGAAATAATTGGAGAAATGATGAAGGGGTCCCAAAATCCTATGTGGATCAATGCTACCCACTTGGTATTGATTCCTAAAGTGCAAAAACCCGAGTCCGTTTCTCAATTTCGCCTATAAGCTTATGTAACTACTCAAACAAGGTGCTCTCAAGTTGTCTCAAGTTGTTTCAAGTTGTTTCTCCCGGAGTTGATTTCTCCAACCCAGAATGCATTCGTGGTGGGTAGGCAAATTCAAGATAATATTGGCATAGCTCATGAGCTTTTCCACTTCCTCAAAATGAGAAGTACGAAACGTAAATTTGAGCTGGGAATCAAACTGGACATGCACAAGGCCTACGATAGGGTGGAATGAGACTTTTTTTTTGCGGTAATGGAAAAGATGGGCTTTAATAGTAAATGGAGAAAATGGAGAGGCATAATTTTGGGCTGCATTTCTTCGGTCAATTTTGCCATACTCTTAAATGGTCAGCTTGGATCCAAATTTATGACATTGAGGGGGCTCTGCCAAGGCGACCCTTTATCCCCCTATCCTTTCCTTTTGGTTAGTGAAGTTCTCTCACTTTGAATCCAGCAGGCTAGTGATCGGGATTGGATCAAGGGAATACATATGACCCTAACGGGGCCGTCTATTTCTCACATATTATTCGCTGATGATACACTCGTTTTTCTAAAGGCAGATGAGGAGAATTGCCGCCATTTATCTCGCTTGATCAATGACTATTTCTTGGCGTCTGGCCAATAAGTAAATCTGTCTAAATCAAGTGTTTTTCTTTTGATCTAATGTGCCTGAATTTTTAGCAAATCAGCTGGCTGTCACCCTCGGTATGGTGAGGGTCGGGGACTTGGGTGTGCATTTGGGGGTACCGGCCATTTGGGGACGCTCAAAGAAAAACTGGGCTTGCATATGTCAAGGGAAGGCTATTGGGTAAGCTCCAAGTGTGGAAGAAATCCTCTCTTTCTCAGGCAGGGCGAGAAGTCCTCATTAAAGCAGTGGTGCAAGCAATCCGGCATACCCAATGAACCTTTTCAAGTTTCCCACGACGTTCTGCAATGAATTAGATGCTTTGATTTCTAAGTTTTGGTGGGGGCAAAAAGATGGAGAAAATTGGATCCATTGGGTGTCTAGAGAGAAGATAGGCCCTTCAAAAAAGGAAGGTGGGCTTGGTCTGAGAAGTTTTGAAAAGTTCAACGATGCCTTGCTGGCAAAACAATGCTGGAGATTGATTATGGAGCCCAATTCTTTGTGGGCAAAGATGCTTAAAGCACGTTATTTTCCTAATTGTTCTTT
This sequence comes from Malus domestica, assembly GCF_042453785.1. Classification (NCBI taxonomy): domain Eukaryota; kingdom Viridiplantae; phylum Streptophyta; class Magnoliopsida; order Rosales; family Rosaceae; genus Malus; species Malus domestica. The sequence continues at coordinate 7,182,787 of NC_091666.1, forward strand.
TCTCGATGCAAAGCGGCCCGGGGGGGGGGGGGGGAGCTTCATGGGCTTGGTCAAGCCTATTAGTCGGAAGAGATTTGCTTAGGGAAGGAGCACACTGGTAGATAATGAGTGGTACTAATGTAAGAGTTTGGGTTGACAGGTGGATCCCCTCCATTCACTTAGGTTTTCCTTCTCCATTAGGCACAGTGCAGGCCTCAAAAAACTTAAAGGTAAAGTCACTCATTTGTCAAAATCTCAAGACTTGGGACATTGCTTTCCTAAAACTTTTTGTAGTGGAGCATGAGTTTGAGGCTATCCTGGATACTCCCATCGGTGACCCGGAGTTGGGAGACCGAATGGTGTGGCCTTGTGTGAAGGATGGAAGCTATACGGTGAAATCCAGTTATTATTGGGCGCTAGCTAAAAATCAGCCAACTCGGAGCATCTTCAATCCATCGGTGGCCTCTATTCCTAGGGAATTTTGGAAATGTGTGTGGAGTTTGAAGGTTTTGCCCAAGATTCGATTTTTTTTGTGGAAGTGTCTTCATGGGGCCATCGTAACAATGGCCAATTTATATAGAAGACGTTCGTCTCCATCACCCACCTGCCCCCTTTGTAATCTACATGAGGAAACAATTGAACACCTTTTCCTACAGTACCCGTGGGTGGAAGTGATTTGAATTGGGAGGAATATGAATGTTAGGCTTAACAAGATGGACACTACAACTTGGGTTGTATGGCTGCAGGAAACATTCAATTCAATTAATGGATCGAAGGAAGAGAAAGGTAAGAGGTTAGCTTATCTAGCGTTTTCCTGCTGGCAGATATGGTTAGCCAGGTGCAACTTCCTATTCAACTAGAAGCCTATTTGCCCAAGCCAGGTATTGGCAGCCACCTCACATTCTGTTAATGCTTTCAAAGAGGCTACTTCTTCCACTATTACTCGTACTTTACCCTCTTCTCTTACCTCAGATAATATCACCCATTGCTGTCCTCCGTGTCTAGGCTTTGTGAAAATAAATGTGGATGCAAGTTGGGCGGCTAGAGGAAGTATAGGGTTTACGGGGGTGGTGGGGAGGGATTGCGAGGGTAGGTTCCTAGCGGCATGCAGATATGGTGTCAAGGCGAATAGTGTAGCAATGGTAGAGGCTTTGACTATCTTGTATGGTTGTAAGTTGGGGATTAATAGGGGCTGGAATTCAATAATCCTTTTAATCTATCTCTTACCTTCGAGATAGGGCAAAGTTGGGTCGATAGACCGCCATCTTCCCTGGTGCATGTTTTGTGTAATGACGGCCTTCCTTGTCCCCCCTAGATGATCTGGTAGTGTGAGGAGGGACGCTTTTAGCATTAGATGCGGCGTCACTCTTCCTTGTACCTTCTCACACTACTCTTTCCCAATAGCTTATGTTGTTTGTTTGCCTTAGGGTAGGCCTTCTGTAATACTTTGGTATCTTTGCCCGGTCTATGTCATATTTCGTTCTCAAAAAAAAAAAAACCCAACAGTGAAATTTATGTTTGATCTTTTATTTGTACCTGAAGATACTATTCACTATATAATGTTATGGATAATATATGATTTCTTGGAAGTAAAGGTTGTTTTTTTTAATTGACAAACCACAGTTTTTTTTTAACACGATTTTTCTTTGATAAATCAACATCAGTATATATTTTAGTCTTTAATTTGAAAATAACAAAGAATTATTCTTTAACCATAAGAAGCTAACAATGTTCCAATATTATAATTCTTTGGGTTGTGAGGAGGAGGGATTCAAGAAGCTGATCGCAGAGCCTGACTCATCAATGCTGTTATGTATGTTGCGGGATGGGAGAGAGAAGTTGATGCTGTCATTGAGAGTATCATTGTTGATACTTTACAATTAGCTTCACAGTCGGAGTCATTTAAGCTTTGTATGCTCATCGGCGTTGTAATGGAGTGGTGCATTTAATGGCTTCTTTTGTAAGTAACGCATTCTTTTGAGTGATTGTTCGATATTCATGCGGAAGAGGTAAACAGTATTATTACAATCTAATCAAAATCTCTATCGTTTGGGAAAAAAAAAAAAAAAAGTTGGGTTGTGCAAACTGATGCCCCACAAGACATTGAAAATGTAAGCCCTTCTATACACTACTTGAAAGTGTCTACTTGCGTGAAATGTAGATCTAACATTAAATTTCAGAACTTTCTTATCAGGTTTTTTTTTTTTTTTTTCTCCCAATTGGCAATTAACTCAGACAAAGAAATATATTAAAGGGCTCCTGTCCCTATTGGACTTTATCAATTGGACTAGTCGAGGCAGACTCAGCACTCTCATAAATTAACTCAACTAAAAGGAAATGAGACTTTTTTTGTTCCCTAAATGCATCAAGTCTAATTTGTGTACTCAAATATTTGTTTTTAGTTAAAAATATGAAACAAAAACAAAAACAATGTTTCATACATCCCTACACCAAGAAATAGTTGACTATATTTATATTCTATTTTGCAATTCTACCATTATAGATTATACGTGTTGGTGTAATGTTGGCTCAATACAAGTCAAGAACCTATGTGAAGAGAATCTCATATCGAAAAGTAAAATAATATAATTCAAGGTTTACTTCTAATTGCACCAAAGTTTTTTATGATAAAATCACATGTACACTTGAAGTCTATTAATAGGGCTTGATATTAACCATGATATCGATTCTAAATGGCTAAATTGTGAACGATATGGATTCACAGTTGGACTTAACAGTGGACACTTATGAAGCTCCTGGCACCACAATATGTATCATGCAAAGCATATAAACTTTTAATTTGTACATCGAGACATACTAACTTTTAGGCTTTTTAGCCAAAATGATCATTGAGATTGACATGACTCCTCACTTTCATCTCTGAGATTTAAAATCGATAGAAGTGGTCTCTGAGATTGTCCACCGTTAATAATTTTAATTGTTTCATGACAAACTTCATTAAATTGATATTTTTGTCAAATTAACCCTTGCATTTGAACCGGTGATTTATTCAATTTAACGGATATTTTTCACCAAAAAAAAAATTGATTGACGATGGACAATCTCAAATACCACTTTTTTTTTTTTTTTTTTCGATTTTAAATCTCAGGACCAAAGTGGGGAGATATGATAATCTTAGGGACCATTTTGACTAAAAAAAAACCTAACTTTTATAAAGCTCCTGACACGGCTCATATTAAAAGTTAAGCATCGTCGAGACAAATCAAGAATTCATTTGCAAATTAAAAAAAAAAAAATAGTATGTATGAAATGAATCGTTATATGTTCATTTTAACCTGCGTACGTATATGATACGATAATCAGTAGACAATTTACAATCGTAAACGTATTTGAATTGAAGAAAAATAAAATCTTTCCACTACTTCACAAAAGCATCAACAAAAATAATTTGTACCATGTTATTGTTTCTCTCTCTCACAACAATGTGAAACCCACTGGGCCCAAGAGAATTTTGTCCATAAAATAAGACAATATAATTATCAACGAGCGATTTTTCAATTTATCCGGCACACTACATTGAATTTAAATAAGGATAATACTAGGGAGATGATCTAAGATTTTGTAGATTTGAAAGACAATATAACAACAAACCATTTGATATATCTTATTTGTACCACATTTATTAATTATTTTACATGTTTATTAAGAATAGACGATATCTATGTATGTGAGATTAATTTGTATTATAAAAAGTGATGAGTAATGTAACGCATAAAAGTGGTCTAAATAACAACACTTATATACAATGGAGCTTCATGGAGACATTTTACTTGAGCGTAATTGTTGACTTCGTAAATGCGTTAGTAAGATTATTATGCTAATTGCCCAGGGCCTTCTATATTTAATTTGGGCCAATCCTCATTGGGTTGGTTTTTGGTAGACCTTTGAATTAAAGGAAAACTAATGAAAAGGACTTGAAAACTTTGAGTTTTAATGATAAGGACAAAATAAAGGGTAAAGTGAATAGTGTTAATGTAGAAAGAGGAAGATCGAAGGAGAAGATCAAAGAACAAGAAATAGAGAGAGAGAGAGAGAAGTTTTAGAGAGAGAAGTTGTAATATTGATTTCTTAGTATTCAAGTAATTACAACAATGTACTTATATGAACGTCTAACTGTCTAACTAACTATCTAACTAAGTTTTACACCCTTTGGACAGATGGCATAATCCTTGCCACTGTCTATGCCTTACATGCCCCCGCAAACTCATGAGGGGATGATCCAAGCATGAGGTTGAAACAATGAGACTAAAAAAAAGAGGAGTACTAAGACCCTTAGTCAGAATATCTGCAAACTGTTCGCGAGATGAGACAAACTGAACACAAAGTTTCGTCTGAGCAACCCGTTCACACACAAAATGTACATCTATCTCAATGTGCTTCGTGCGTTGATGTTGGACCAGATTAAAGGACAAGGCGATAGCAGAAAGGTTGTCACAAAAGAGAACTGGAGGACGAGCAGGCTGGACATGCAGAAATTCCAGCAGTTGCTGAATCCAATCAAGCTCAGCGGAGGTAGTAGACATAGCCCTGTACTCTGCTTCTGTTGAGGAACGAGAAACAGTTTGTTGTTTCTTGGAGGACCAGGAAATAGGGTTATTTCCCAAGAAGACAACCAAACCAGTAGTTGAACTGCGATCATTGGGATCACCAGCCCAATTGGCATCACTAAATGCTTTCAGTAGTAAATCCCCGCGAGTATAAGACATGCCAACATATAATGTGCCCTTGAGATACCTCAAAATCCTCTTGACTGCTGTAAAATAGGACAACATTGGAGATTGCATGAACTGACAGACTTGATGAATGGAGAAGGCAATGTCCGGGCGAGTGAAAGTGAGGTATTGAAGGGCGCCCACAATGCTCCGGTATGCTGTTGGATTATTATAGGGAGTGCCATCATCTTTAACCAACCGATTGTAGGGTAAACATGGAGTGTCACAAGGTTTACAATCAACCATCTCAACTTTCTGCAACAAATCCAGTATATATTTGGACTGAGACAAGAACAGTCCCGTAGCAGTTTTGATAACCTGAATGCCCAAAAAATAATGAAGCTCCCCCAAGTCCTTGATGTCAAATTCAGATGTTAAAGAGTTGATCACCTGTTGAATAACGGAATGAGAGCTGCCATTAAGAATAATATCATCAACATAGAAGAGGAGGACCACAATGTCACTGCCAACAAGCTTAACAAATAAGGAAGAATCAGCATAGGTGGATTGAAACCCAAGAGTGGGAAGAAAACTTGTAAATCATTCATTCCAGGCTCTAGGTGCCTGTTTCAATCCATAGAGTGATTTGTGTAAATGACAAACCAATTCAGGATGTGTCGGATCTCCAAAACCAGAAGGCTGAGACATGTACACTTCTTCATTTAACAAACCATGCAAAAAGGCATTCTTGACATCCAATTGACGAAGAGTCCAATTGAAGTGAGCAGCCAAGGCTAGAACTATCCGCACAGTGGTTGGTTTAACCACGGGACTAAATGTTTCACCATAGTCCAATCCAGGCTCTTGACTAAACCCCTTAGCAACAAGGCGAGCCTCATGCCTAGCCACTGTCCCATCTGAGTTCTTTTTTAGTTTGAAAACCCACTTACAACCAACAAGGTTCTTGTGAGGAGGCAAATGTACAAGACTCCAAGTATGTTGTTTATGCAATGCATTAACCTCTTCCTGCATCGCTTTATACCAAACAGGAACCTTCATTGCAGATTTATATGTTGCAGGTTCCACCAAAGTTAAATCCACATCAGGAGATTCAGTCACTTGAGTGAAAAAGACCTTCTTCTTGATGATGCCATCCTTACTTCTAGTTTGCATAGGATGCATATTAAGTGGAGCAAGTGGTAACACCACTTGAAGTAAATTTGGACTGAAATCAGAGTCCACAGGGAGTTGAGAAGGAGAACTTGCAGTAGCAGTAATGGACTGAGAAGAAGGGCTAGCTGGTGAAACTGATGAAGAAGACAGTATGTCATTAGGTGGAGAGGTGGATGGGAGAGGTGATTGGGGGGAGTGTGGTGGAGATGAAACTAAGATATTATTCATATTAGAAACTGAAAGTGATGACCAGGACGGAGAAGAAGAGGATGTGACAGGTTTGGGCTTAGACAATGCAGACAAGTGAGGGTAGGGAAATCTAGTCTCATCAAACACAACATGTCTAGAAATGTAGAACCGACCTTTTAACACATCAAAACAAATGAACCCTTTATACTTTAAGGCATACCCAAGAAAGACACACTCTGTAGTTTTGGCTTGCAACTTGGTCTGAACATAAGGTCTTAATAGAGGAAAACAGGAACACCCAAACACCTTAAGTGTGTCAAAATAGGAGGAGTGCAAAAAAGTATTTCAAAAGGTGAACAATTATTCAACACTGGTGTAGGCATTCGATTTATAAGATACACAACAGCTTGACAAGCAAAGGTCCAGAAAGAAGAGGGTAATTTGGCATATTGTAACAATGTGACAGTAGTTTCAACAATGTGTCTATGTTTTCTCTCGGCCAAACCATTTTGTTCGGGAGTATGTGGACAAGATTTATGATGAAGGATACCTTGATTGGTAAGAAAAGTTTGAAGTTTATTGTTACAATATTCACCACCACCATCAGTTTGTAAAATTTTAATACAAGTAGAAAATTGGGTTTGCACAAAGGAGGAGAAGGCAACAAAGATGTCAAAGAAATCAGATTTATTGACAAGAGGAAACAACCAACAGTATCTAGTGCACTCATCAATGAGAGTTACATAATACTTGTAACCATCAATAGAATTACACAGAGAAGGACCCCAAAGGTCACTGTGTATAGTTTCGAAAGGAATTACAGAGTTGTGCACACGAGACTGAAACGGCAATTTAGTAAATTTGCCCTCTAAACAACTATGACATAGCCTAGGAACACTGTTCTTTGTACAAGAGATATGAGACTTAGTAAGCATGATAGAAGCAATGGTATTTGAAGGATGCCCTAACCTACTGTGCCAAAGATTAGAGCTAACAAGCTGTCCAAGTAATGTAGAAGCTTTAGAATTGCCTGGAGAGGGAAATGATTGATGATTGGAAAGTGAAGGAATGGGGTATAGTCCATTACTGCATGGTCCTTTGTACAAGATCCTCCCTGTGACTTTGTCCTGAATCCAGAAACAATAAGCATCAAAGACTAACCAGCAATTATTATCAAGACACATGCGATGAACTGATAACAAATTGTGAGATAGCCGAGGCACATAGAGGATGGAATTCAATTTTAGTGGCTGCACAGGTGTAGGAATAATAGAACTACCAATATGTGAAATTTGAAAACCTTCACCATTAGCCGTTTGCACTGTCTCATTAGAGGGATAAAGCGTTGCCATGGACAAATTACTGAAATCAGCAGTCATATGGTTTGTAGCCCCCAAATCAGTAAGCCAAATCTGTGATGTAGGAGTTGAAGAAGACTGAGAAGATACTGTGTGCAGAGCCTGGATATTGGATTGAGGAGAGAAAGTTGGTGCTGAATGAGTATATGCACTAGTAGGCATCGGAGAGTAGTGTGGACCACCAAAGTTAGGACCTTTATCATTGAAGAAACAATACCATGTAGTATGATTTGCCTTGCCACAAATGTGGCAGCCTTGTCGTTCTAACTGTTTTGAATGACAAAATGGAGTAGTGTGACCAAACTGATTACACAATTGACAAGGCATTTGCTGGAAAGAGGAACCAACAGACTGTGATAGAGAAGGTCCAAGCACTCCAGAGAAAACAGGTGTTGAAGGAGAACCTCGATTGGGAAACTGCTGTCTGGGACTAGGATTAGAATACCTATATCCCTGATTAGTTTTGCCTTTACCCTTCTTAGTGAAATGAAAAGATCGATACCCACCAGCAGAACCAGGATGAGGACCTGAAAACCCCGGATGATCACCAACAAATTGATGGGATTTAGGGCCAGAGGTATTAGCCACCATGGCAGACAAAAACTGAGAATTAACAGTACTGTCCACAATCAGTTCTTCAGCAAGAAGCTGCACCCTAAATTCTTGGAGAGAGATTACATTCTCACGACCCCTTATAACACTACGAAACGTATTGTACTTGGGAGGTAATCCATTGAGAGCAAGGATAACAATATCCTCATCGTCAAAAGCAACTCCAGCTGCGGATAAGTAGTCTCGAGCTTCCTTAATTCGTTGCAGATATTGAGATACAGAATCAGTCCCTTTCTTGATTGTTTGAAGATTCGACTTAAGTTGAAAAACACTAGTCCGAGAGACAACAGAGAATTGTTCCTTTAACCGGGTCCAAAGATCACAAGCATTTGTACTGCCAATAGCACAGGAAATCGCAACCGGTGACAGAGTTGCAGTAATCAACTGCATAAGAGCCCGATCATGCATCTTCCAAACAATGTATTCTTCATTCTCAGAAGGAGTGGACGAATTGGAAGCATCAACACCAGAACACACAACATATCGAGATGGACAGAGAGTAGAGCCATCAACAAACTTCATAATCCCGTGTCCCTCAAGTAGCATTTGCATTTGGAAATGCCAATTCAAGTAATTAGACTCATCAAGCTTCACATTCACAGATGTAGAAATTGTAGAAATAAGACCAGTAATAGGCGATTGGAGAATTTGTAATTGAGATGTAGTAACCATATTTGCAGAATGGAGATAGAAATGTGAAAGAAGCAATATCACAAACACCTGGTGTGCACAAACTGATAGACACAGAACGAAAGTAGTCGGGAAGTGTAGAAGCCCGGGAAAATACAGAGGAAGAGAATACCAGAAATCAACCAAGAATACAGCAATACACGATCAACAAAGGAAAAACAAATCACAAACCAAGAAGATGAGCGGAAGCAGTCGAAGGATCGACGAACACAGCGCAAGCAACAATGGCGATTGATACCATGTTAATGTAGAAAGAGGAAGATCGAAGGAGAAGATCAGAGAACAAGAAATAGAGAGAGAGAGAAGTTGTAATATTGATTTCTTAGTATTCAAGTAATTACAACAATGTACTTATATGAACGTCTAACTGTCTAACTAACTATCTAACTAAGTTTTACACCCTTTGGACAGATGGCATAATCCTAGCCACTGTCTATGCCTTACAAATAGTACCAGGATTGACTTTTTAGTGTAAAAATGTGGTTTTTCGTTGAAGTGAACAGTACTGGGTACTTTTCGTTAAAGTTCCCTTGAATTAATGGATCAGATCATGCATGACCTAAATGTGCTTGCTAAACCCTAATTAATTAATTACCAAATGATGTTCAAAGCTTTTAGTTTTCAGTATAATAATGGGAAATTTAATGAAAATCTTTTGTTACTGTTTACTTTAACGAAAAACCACATTTTTACACTAAAAAGTCAATCATGGTACTATTCACTTTACCCTTTATTTTGTCTGTATCGTTAAAACTCAAAGTTTTCAAACCATTTTCATTAGTTTTCCTTATAATAATGTGATAAGCACATCATATGCATTCTCATTGTGAACAACTAAACTAATATCAATCAACGTAAAACCAAAATTTAACTCATTCAAAAGAGTTAGGAAGGTGTAGATCAACTGCAACCTTGATAAAATATTGTATGTTGTGTCAATTATCAAAGCGACGGAAGGGGCCAAAGGCCTTCCAACACCGATATTGTTCATAATTTGGTAATTACCACTGATACAATACATCAGGTGCAGAGGTTTATTACAAAGGGCCTCAATATAGTTGGAGTGAGATTAAAATATTTAAACTTTTCTTTTCTCAAAGTTATGATCAATGTGAGATATTTCAACAGCTTGTGCCGCGCCTTACCTGGAATACCAGCGGTTTGGATTACGTAGGAAAAGTCTCTCTTTGCTTCTTCAATCCTCCTGTTGATGACCTTGACAAGTGGAATGCCACAATTTCCTGGTCACTTCGTCTCTTATGTCAATGCATTGTGCAATTGCATTCTACTGAGCTGGTTCTATCATCCTTCCTGGTTTGGGTAGGCCTTTAACAAGCTCAGCCATACTACTAGTACTTTTCAAGGCTAATATTCCTAATCTTTGTATTTGTGTACAAGCAATATTGACTTATTTGTAACTATTTTGTACACAAACATGCTTCACTGAAAATAGCCTAGATTTTTGTGGATTGCTACAGAAATATCATAGACTATTGGCATTCACTCCTAATAAACTTCGATACTTTCCAAAAACTAGCTCTACTAAAACAAACTCAAACAATTATGGTAGTTAAATATTCAAGGGTTACTTTATTTACTGGGAGTTATTTGCTAAAAGGAGTTTTTCAATAGGGAGAGTCTTCGATAATACAGTATATATGAGATATGCAAGTTGTGCTCTTTTGACTTTGGCCATGCTTTTATCCCATTGGGTTTCCCCTACAAAATTTAAGCAAGGCAGCATTATGCGCGTCTAACACCTTATCAATGTCTAATAAAACATTGCGCTTGATTTTTTTTCTAAGTAAGGTCTTATCGAGACAACTATCATTGATTAGTGGACATCTAAGGGGAGTGTTGTAAATACTATTAGTTATGTGGATATCCATCTAGGACCAGTGTGTAATATGTAATTAATTAGTACCATGTAAATCCTAAGCTTATAACGAGGCACTCTAATAAAAAGGAAATGATACTCTGATTTTCTCCATCCAAACTCTCTTTCGTCTCTCTATTTTCTTTGGTTCTCTCTTCCTTTATATTATATTTCCAAAGACATATTTGAATATGTAACGGTACAGTTGATAGCTTTCAAAATTAAAGGTGGTGACCTTCATTTCCATAAACCAAATGGAACCCACGAAAGGAGGCTATTATTTTGTGATACATTTTCACAAACAAATGATGCATCTTTTAAGTCAAGAAATGGCTCTTCACAACAAGTCACATATTTTGAGGAATGACTCTCCAATATTTATAGGGGTGTGATATCCACTCACCCCTTTTTACTTCTCCCACACTTTTTGATTTTCGGCCGTCGAATCAGATGAATAGAAGAAAATCAACGGACAGAAATTAACAAGGGATGTGTGAGAAGTAAAAATGGGTGTGTGAATAGCACACCCCTATTTATAAATAGGTTAGTCCTCTTGTACTGACCAAAAAAAAAAAAAAAATGTTAGACCTCTTGTATTTATGTATAGCTTGAATACTTGCATATTCATTCACATACTAGAATTAGAGAGTGTTGTAGTATCTCATTGAGTCTATATGCATGGGAGTATTCAATACAGTTGTAGTTTTTCGGAGCCTTCTGGTTTAGGGTGCTAATATTATTAGGACCCGATCGTTGTATCCTAAGAGAGAAACGTTGATTGATCTTGACCATCGTAGTGAGGCGTAAAACTTGTCTTAAAAACAAAAAATGTGGAACATTGTGTCAACCAATTTCATGTTTTTATAACTCATATTCATTTGCATTTTAGGATTGTATTTGCTGAAGAGCTTGCAAGTTTTTGGTATATAATTGTATAAATTGTTTCTTGATTTTCCTTGTGATTAAATATTGCAATTAGACTGTTTTTTTCCAACAATTTCATCACAATGGAAAGTTTTCTTTTTCTATTTCCCTTTAAAGACAAATCAGTTGAAATGATATCATCAGTATTTGGCGTTAATATTGTTGCATCAAAACAATTTAAATTCTTTCGTTAAGATGAAAGCGAGAGTAAAATATCAGCAAAGACCTTTTCCTAGTTTCATTTAAGAACAAGGGAAGTTAATTAGTTTCTCCGACTGAGACTAATTATCGTCTTAATTACTCAACACAGGTAGCGCCTGCAAATATACAACATACTGTGACAACTCTTTCAATTGATGAAGTGGTCAAAAACTTGTTTTACTGTTCTTGTTTAATTCGAAACACGCCCTTAAAACCTGGTCCCCGCAGGAATCTGTTGACTCTATCCGGCAAAAATCATGCATGATTTCATGCAGAAGGTCAGGGCGGTTAACTTACACAGACTAATTCACAACAACGACAATTGCAAACATATAAAAACACTAGTAATTTAACCTATTTAGAACTGTTTGGTGTCCCCAGTTATGACTTGGCTTTGTTACGATATATTTAGATCAGAAATATTCTTAGTCATTAGGGTACCATGAAATACGTGATCACTCATATTTAGATTTGATATCAAAGGCGAAGAACAGATAAATGTGTTTTTAATGTTTTAATCTCAATTCTTCTTTTCAAATCCAATAATAAATGACCACAAGTCTTTGTTCACCTGAATGAAACTCATCTTTATTTAGATGTGTTTAACATATATATATATATATATATTTGGCAAACTACATTATGAACTATGTTGTTCTTGTTTGGGAACCCTTTGGTTTAAAAGAAGAATGAGACTTGGCATATTCTTGGACTTAGTAAGAGCTCTCACTTCAGTTGTTAAGTGCTTTGTCTCTAAACTTATTCTTCAAATATATTAAATACTATGACTTCTTGTGGTTTTTGAGGACCCAATTGGGTTATTGTAGCTCAAACTGCAATGCTTGACTCCTTCCATCCATTGACCCAAAGGACCCTACCTCATCATTTAAGGCACAAGCTTAATTAAGAGTTTAGCTCGTTTGGGTGAGGTCAAACCAACAGTGAAATTTATGTTTGATCTTTTATTTGTACTGGAATATACCATTCACTATATAATGTTATGGATAATATCTGATTTCTTGGAAGTAAAGGATCTTTATTTAGATGTGTTTAACATATATATATATATATATATATATATATATATATGTATGTATGTATGTATGTATGTATATGTGGCAAACTACATTATGAACTATGTTGTTCTTGTTTGGGAACCCTTTGGTTTAAAAGAAGAATGAGACTTGGCAAATTCTTGGACTTAGTTAGAGCGCCACTAGAAGAAAAAAGGTCATCTACCATGGTGGATGCCCGTTGTAGATCGAAATCTACCACGGACGCTCTGCCTGTTAGTATTTTGAATGTGATAAAAAGTTTAAACCTTATGTCACGTCTCGATCCCAACATACGTCGAGAATCAACACATGACAAGGAAAATAATGTTCGTTGAATACGGTATAATTTACGAAATGAAATACTTTAACTGATAACCCAAAATAATGTGAAGGTGGCTAAGTTCTCCACAAAATATTTACAAATATCTACATCCCAAAAAGAAGCATAATCTTTGCTTTACTAAGAACAAGTAAGAGGTGCTCAAAAGAAAGTCCCAAAAGATAAAGTACAAGAGTGAAACAAGGGTAACCTAACGCTCAAGGTCTCTGATAACTGCACTGCTACCTCGACCTACAAACTTCTCGAAGTCTACTCAAACCTGTCACCTGTACGATCAGTGCCTACACCATCGGAATGGTGCACTAGGCAAACAACAACCTGGATAAGTTGCGAAGCTTAGGAGAGTGACAATAATATCAAGTATGTGAGAATAATGCTAATGCCAACCATCAAACATAGTTTACATATCTTGAATATAAATCATTCATAAGAAATCAATACCAACTTTTGTAAACCCTGAAGGAGTTACCCAGACATCCAACGGTTCGTCTGAAACCAATCACAACATCTCACAACCATCTTCTCATACAACACAATGAAAAGTAGAGTTGGAGCGACACAGTTTGGCCGAAGCCTACACCTTTGAAGTCATCACAATTCAAATTCAATAAATTCCAAGGTGAGTACGATCCCGGACCACCACTCAACGGAATCGCGAAATAGGAGGGATTTCGGACCATCTCTCAACGAAATCCAAGTGGATACGATTCTGGACCCTCACTCAACGGAATTTCTAAATACAATACATAACAATAACTAAATGAAACCCAATTTAGATACGATTCTGGAACATCACTCAACGGAATCGCGGAATAGAAGGGATTTTAGACCATCTCTCAACGAAATCCAAGTGGATACGATTCCGGACCATCACTCAACGAAATTGCAGAAGACCAACAATCAGAATGTACGGCAGCTCAAAGAAATAAGACAAGCATAGACTACTTAATTTACAAAAAACTCAACAAAGGGAGATTAGGCACAATTACTAAATTTAGAACCAATCACCGAAGGGGAAGGTGAAACAATATCGAAGCAACAAATCCCCAACATAATGGTTAACGATCATTACTAGTCCTCACATTAATCTCAACATGCCATTCATACAAATCAAACCACATTTCCAATATACATGCCACACCCCATTTCATAAACATAAATTGATGTCGAAGTATTGGAATAACTATTCAATAGAACATATTCATAAAACCAATTCATATCCACACAAGATCATAATTATGACAACCTGGTAATTACCAATATCACATATATTAAAGTCACTCACCTGGAGTCCGTGCTAATGTACCCTAACACGATAGTCAAGGCATCACGTTCTATCACCGCCTAACAAAGCACAAGTCCACATTTAGATTTTCTTCGATAATTCACATACTAAAAAAATCTCATATGTCTCCCACAACAACATTTAATAAGGAATCGAACCGTCGTTCTAATGTAGAGTCCATGATCTTACGTCGTTTGCTTCGTAAAATCTAATCACTAGATTTTCACTTATAAGTCCCTAAGGTCCTTAAACAATATCTACAATAGCATATTAAAATCTTGTCTCAATTCAATGATAAGATTGTCAATTGTTAGAATAATCAAGTGGCAGACCTTATCAATAAAATATACACTCAACAACATTTTCATAAAATCGAATATCATATATCGGAAAATTCGACTTTTTCCAAAAATTCTCAAATTTTACAAGAAAGAAGATTTCAACAAGTAGAGTAAACTTTATACCTATGGTCGAGTCTAATTTGGCAAGGAAGGCCCTCAAATTGGCTTGCACCCAACGAAACCCTAAGGTGGGTGTTCTTCAATTCAGCTTCCTTGGTGTTTCAACGACCCAACCACCAGTTGGGTCTTGTTCTTGGGTCCAAGGGAAGTTGATTAAGGGTGATGGTGAATGGTGATACTCTCCGGAATGACAATTCTTCGTCGAGAACCTTCGGGTTCTTCTATGGAGTTCTACATGAAATAGACCTTAAAAACCCTTAATTTTTGGTAGAGAGGGAGGGAGGAAGGTAGTTGAGCAAGTTGCAGGCGAAGGAGATAGGAAAAATTAGATGAGAAAAGGAGCAATTGGCCTGAAATTGGCTGGTTGGAGAGTGCACAGGTGGAGCACACGGGTTCCCAATGGAGAAGAAAGGATTTTTGCCTTTTTCCCCTTTAATTTGTCCTTTTCCCCTTTAAAAATCTGATTGTCTCCTTTTAATATTATTAAACTAACTTAATCTTTAGCCACATGTGGAAATTAAACAATTCCCACAATCTATAGTTCACAACTTCAAATGTCAGTAACTATACCATTATAATTCCGACTCGCAAACGGTTTTCGCCTATGCGTTCGTGGGTTCAAGATCTATTTAAAAACACTAGTTGTAACTTCAAAATATCAAAGAAAGATAAAGATTGATTATGAAACTTACAACTCGATAACTAATCAATTACTAAACTTATAATTAGTGGAATTAAAATTAACTAATAAAGATAACGTAATCATGAATACGAATTTAAATTAAGAAATACGTAATAAATGGTGAAATTTCAAGGATGGAATTTCACACTTTACCACGGCCAAAGCGTGTTGTCAATACAGACTTAGCCCATAGTAGATTTGAATCTAACCCCACATGCTAAAACCGGTGTGGACCATTAATTAACCACGGCTAATGTCCACCATTATAAGAGCAAGTCCAGCGGAAGCTGGTTGCTCGGGCGACAGGTGAGGAGAAAGGGCCTGAAGGCCGGTGGGAGCAGCTCCAGCGGGGAAGGGCCCGAGTGAGGGTGGGAGCCCGAGTGGGAGGCCCGTGGAAAATTGATAGGCCTGGCCCCCAAGCCTTGTGACGTCAGGCTGATGCAAGGGCTGGGTCCGGCTTTTTTTTTATTTTTTTTGTGTCAGGCGCGTGCTCCTCACTCGCGAGTGGGGGCGCGTCGCCCGATAGGATTTCAGGGGGATGGCCCGCGTGCCAGTTACCGTTGGGAAGCCACGTGGCTTCCCACGGTCCGTTAGATCCCAACAGCTCTTTAATAAGAACCGTCCGATTTACAACGGTAAAAAAAAAAAAAAGCTGATTTTATATCAACCGTTCGATCTAAGATCAACAGTTGATATTAATCTGCTTTATAAATTTAAAAAAAAAAGAAAAAATAGTTTTAAAATTAAGAAAAGTTACCGTTGTGACACGTGGCACAATCTGGAGTGTTGGAATTCAAAATTTTTAAATCCAACGACAGAGATTAATTATTTGAATAAAAAATTTAAAAAAAAATTGTAAAAAATCCGAAAAAAAATTGTAAAAAATCTGAAAAAAAATTTGTAAAAATTTGTTTTTACTTTTCTATAAATACCACTTCTTCTCCATCTACCTTACACCACAATTTCATATTTTCTCAACTACTTTCAATCAAATTCCTATCTTTCTCTCAAAGTTTCAATCCAATTTTTTTCCACAAAATGGCTACTGATGCAGGTTCGAATTGGTCGCTTCTTGAAGATGTTGCGTTGTGCACTAGCTGGGTTGAAGTTACTTATAATTCCGTTACAGGTAATGAGATGCAATTGCGAGAAATGTGGAGTTTAATTCATACCAAATTTGTTGAGCAAATGAGTGAGAAAAGAACCAAAGAATCGATATCCAGTCGTTGGAAAATACTTAGCCATTCCTTTAGTACGTGGAGAGATGCCTTGACACAAGCTAGTAATAATGTTCGAAGTGGGGCAAATTATGCGGATGAGGTAAGAATATATTATAATTATTTGTTTGTATTATTATTTTGTTACCTAATTTGATTATAATTATTTGTTTGTTTCATTTATTTGTTACCTAATTTCATTATTATTATTTGTTTGCAATATTTATTTCTGACCTAATTTCATTATTATTATTTGTTTGTATTATTTATTTGTGACCTAATAATTTCATTATTATTATTTGTTTGTATTATTTATTTGTGACCTAATAATTTCATTATTATTATTTGTTTGTATTATTTATTTGTTACCTAATAATTTCATTATTATTATTTGTTTGTATTTTTTATTTGTTACCTAATAATTTCATTATTATTATTTGTTTGTATTTTTTATTTGTTACCTAATAATTTCATTATTATTATTTGTTTGTATTTTTTATTTGTTACCTAATAATTTCATTATTATTATTTGTAGCAACTTCAAGCACAAGCATGGTATGGTGCCAAAATCAAATCAAGAAACAAATCATTCCACCGGTGGGAATGTTGGAATATTATTAAAGATTGTCCTAAATTCAAAGTTGTGCCTGTTGGTCCAGAAGTATGCATGAACAGCACCCCTCTACACAGCACCTTTGTACACAGCACCCCTCCACACTCTACACCCGATGATGGCACCCAGGTTGATGAAGAAGATGTAGAAGAAGTGCCTGAAACGCCCATTCCTGAACAAGTGTCGGGGTCGACCCGTTATCCAATTAGGCCTCAAGGTAAGAAGGCTTCAAAGAGGAAAGGGAGTGCTTCCAAGAATGATTATGGAAAGTACATGCAAGAACTTGCTCATCAAGGTGAATTGACGTTGGCGCGGGAATTGGCGAAATATGAGGCTGACAAGGCTAAAGATGAGGTAAAAGCTGCAGCTATTCAACAAGCATTTCAAGCTGAACAGAGGGAAAGAGATCTACTTAGGCAAGAAAGGGAGTTGCTTAGAGAAGAAAGAATTGCACAACGAGATCGTGACATTATGAACACGCGTTTAGAAGGGATGTCTCCAAATTCTAAATATTTTTAGCAGTCGGAGAAAGCGGATATGGTGCAAAGGAGGCGTGCAAGAGAAGTGAGATCAAGACAAGATGGTCCTAGCACAACAAGACAAGATGGTCCTAGCACCACAGATTGGTTAAGTGGTGGGGAATAGGGTACTTTTGTAATCAGAACTCATAGTTTTCCAATCACTTTGGATTGTAATTTATTATTTATGTTGTTTCCATGTAATCGGAATAGGGTACTTATGTAATTTATTATTTATGTTGTTTCCATGCAATCGGAATAGGGTACTTATGTAATTTATTATTTATGTTGTTTCCATTTTATTGAAGTTAGTACTTTATTAAAAGTGAGAGTACATGTATTTAATTTCGTAATATATTTATCCTAATAATAGAATCTTTATTTATCAAATTGTTCACGTATAATGAAATTATAAAACACACCAAATAAAACTAAAAAACTCACCAATTGGTATTACATAAACACACCAAATAAAATTACATAAACATACCAAATAATAAAAAACTCACTACAAAAAACACACCAAATAAAATTACATAAACATACCAAATAATTCACACCAAATAAAATTACATAAACATACGAAATAATAAAAAACTCACTACAAAAAACACACCAAATAAAATTATATAAACACACCAAATACAAACAAACATACTAAATAAACTTAATTATCTTCAGCTTGTTTCAATGCCCACTGGTGCTCTATCAAGTCAATTTGCCGATCAATGTGCATAGATGACCTTTGAAGTGCAGTATATCGTTGAATGACCCTTTCATTGTAACGTCCATCCCTTTCTAATGGATCGTGTTGCACGGGTTCTTTGGTGGCATCATGCGCACAATATATCCGTGTTCTTGAATTGTTCATCGTGTCTGCCTCTGGCTCATATTTATTAACCGCATCATAATCAAACTCATCTTCCACAATCATGTTGTGAAGAATGACGCACGTCATCATGATGGATCAAAGTGACTCTACATCGAACATTCTGGCAGCACCCTTGACGATCGCCCAACGAGCTTGAAGGATACCAAAACAACACTCCACATCATTCCTGCACCCTTCTTGACAGCTTGCAAAGTGTTTTTCCTTTGCATTTCGCGAACGTGGCACTGTTTTGACAAATGTTTCCCACCGTGGGTAAAGGCCGTCAGCTAGGTAGTATGCCTCTTCGTACCTACGTCTGTTGACGACGTACGTGACTTTTGGTGCCTTTCCTTGCAGGACGTCGTTGAACACTGGGGATTGGGCAAGGATGTTGAGATCATTTTGAGCCCCCGGAACCCCGAAAAAGGCGTGCCATATCCATGTATCAAAAGATGCCACTGCCTCCAAAATGATAGATTTTGATCCTTTTATGTCCCCATATGCGCCTTGCCATGCACTTGGACAGTTTTTCCATATCCAGTGCATACAATCGATGCTTCCTATCATCCCAGGAAAACCTCGCATCTCGCCCTTCTTCAGAAGCCTTTACAAGTCCCAGCGAGTAGGTTTTCAGAGGTACTCTGCGGTGTACAAAGATTCGACTGCTCCGCAAAACCTCATCAGGGCCTCAAGAATGGTTGATTTCCCCATTCTCGTTATCTCATCCACTTGGTCTGCAGATGCTCCATACGCAAGCATCCGCAACGCAGCAGTGATTTTTTGCTCAGGCAGGAGACCCATAACACCACAAGCATCCTGCTTTTGCACAAAGTAAGAATCATGGTTGCAAACATCAGTCATGATTCTGTTGAACAAATGTCGTTCCATTCTAAAACGGCGTTTGAAGTATGTATAAGGAAATGCACTGTTATGGACAAAGTAATCGTCCAACAGCTCTTCACCCCGTCGTTGCCTGCTTCTATCAAGGTTTCTTGAACGGTTGGGCCTGCATATCTGAGCAACAGTCTGGATGACTCGACGGGAATGTGAGGCTCTGGCCATTCTTGTTTCGTCATCTCTCCTTCTACGATCCTCATCCTCTTCCATCTCATTTTCGGCTATTTGAAGGTTGAACATTCCTTCAGATTGGTTAAACAATTCTTCCTCTTGCTGATCGATTTCCCACATCATCCTTGATGAAGAAGAAGACATTGTAATGATGGATGGTGAAGAAGAAGCAGAAACTATGAATAATGAGATAGAGATGTTGAGAAAATTGGTGTGAGATTTGTGAGGATGGATGGTGGATTATATGGACGATTCAGACCGGATTGGATTGTAGATAAGGCCAAGTGGCATGCCGTCATTCGTTAAAAAACTGATCGAAATCTATCCTCAAAGATTCTGAAAAGATAATAACACGTGGCACGATCGTATTGGATAAAAATCTTATCGAAATCGATCTCCAATAATTATATTTTCGGATAATGACACATGGCGCAATTTTGAACGAGTTAAAATCTGATCAAAATCTATCGTCAAAGATTCTCAAAAGATAACGACACGTGGCACGATGACATTGGATAAAAATCTTATCGAAATCCATGGCTAAATAATTGTTTTTTTTATAAAATGACACGTGGCGCAACGAGAACGATTTAAAAAATCTTATCCGAAATTACAAATAATTTTATTTTGTATTATTTAAACAAACAAAAAAAACTAATATTTTATTGCTTATTGCTAGGGGGAGGGCTCTAAGGATGGAGATGCAAATGGCAATTACTGTTCATTAATGGCAGTTACTATTCATTTAAGGCAGTTACTGTTCAAAATGGTGGATTCAATAGTGGATTGCCAGGGGGAAAGGCTCCATGGGTGGAGTTGCTCTAAAAAGTTTTCCAAAAGTTTCAAAAAAAAAATATATATTTAATTAAAAACAATATATAAATTGACAATATATATATAAACCCACAAAATTGCAAAATTACTATAATACAATAAAATTTTAAATGATCACATGTTCAAAAAGAATTACAAGCATTACACTAAACTACAACAAAATCACCTATAAAACCAATGAGATGTCCTAAGAAATATGAAACTATCTATCAATTATGAAATACGCCTCCATTTACAAGGAAATTGTCACTTAGAACTTTGAACACCTCCAAACAAATTCCTTTCAAATTTGCAGTTGCCCACCCATGTACACACTTCAAATTTGTAGTTTCTTGTTGATGTAATAGCTGACATTGGAGTTATGAACCCCCATGAATTAGAACCACCAACCGCCTTTGAGATAAAACAAGAAAAAATATATATTTTAGAAAGCAAACTCATGTCTCAACTCAATAACATGATATACAAAAAAAACGTCCAAGTACCGATTATCCCAAGGATATACTAAACTACTGTGACTGGCAGGGGATCAACAGGCATCAAATGCTGATCCCTGTGGATAAACTCAACCCCAGTCCAAACTTGTGCATTCCTTCTAATAAAGATAATAACAGAAATAGGCATTCATTCTGTAACAATCTTACGAAAGCCTCTAAATAATACCTTGTAATCAATGTCCTAATCATGGGCAGGAAAGAAGCTTAGTTATTGTTGGCTACAATCAAGCCCTTCACATTTTGTTGATCATTCATCAATTCTTATCTTTACATTTATCAAGATTTCACCCCAAAATGGATCAAGGGCCAGTAGCCAATGTATTGCAAAGGCAATCCTTTTTTTTTTTTTTTCTAAAAGCTCTAATCCCTTTTGCTTTGGATGCCTTTTCTTCAAGTCCAATTTTTATTAGCAAACGTCTACTTAGTTTATGTAACTATGAATCTCCCAAGTTTACACGATTCTTCTTTCCCTTTAATCTTAAAATTTTAACAAATTCAAAACTTTTGGATCATCAAATTCTCGAATCTCAATCATTCAATAGCATATCAAAATTCAGAATGCAAAATAATGAAAGGTTAAATATTTACTACACGATTTTGATCAAACTTTAAACAAAATTGAAACCCTAACAATATAAACCCTGAGATAATTTATAGAGCATATCGAAAACAAAGCAGTTGTATCACTGAATTACCGATTAAGCTCCGAATCCGAACCCGATCCGAACTAGGACCCAGACCTCAAGTTCCGCCACTAGATCGGTGGAGGTACAGGTTGCCGAACACATGAAGAGCCGTGATGAAGCCAATGAAGCAGAGGCTCATAACGACAACAGTCGGGGGTACTAGCAGGGAGATTTAGAGTGATACTAGCAGTTGACGAAGATCATTAGTAAAAACTCAGAGGGCTGAGAAGCTCACCATAATTGCAGTTTCTCAGAGAAAAAAATTAAAATCAGAAGAGAGAGAGAGAGAGAGAGAGAAAGGAATCTTCCCAGAACAAGTACGAAAGGGAAGAAAGAACAAGGGGTAAATGAGAGGAAAATGGTGAATAGGAAAATGTAGATGGCTAAGAATGGGTGGGGAGTTAGTCGGCACTCGTAGGTGGGACTCTGCCCAGAGAATAAAGAGGAAGCCACAAGAAATAGGAATTCAGAAGGATTTCACTTAAATTTTGACAGGGCGGGAATATTGTGTGTAATTCTACCACACTTACTGATCGTGGTAGATATAAAAAAATAATTATACCACGTTGAAGGCCCGTGGTGGTTTAATATTTTTGCAACGTGCTAACTAAGTCTGTGGTATTATATTATTTTATCATAACGGATCACTATTTATTCTTTATAAATATTATTATCCACAACGTACTTGCTAAGCCCGTGATGAATATTCACTTTTTATCACGCGCACATAAAGCTCATGGTAGAATTGTCGTTCAATTGTTAAATGTTTTGTCTCTAAACTTATTCATCAAATATATTAAGGGGCTTTTAGATCCAGGTCCAAAAACATAGAGTGTTTTTAGGAGTGACTCTCATTATCTAATTATATGTTTTTATTTCTTTTATACTCCTTTTATATTTTCTAAAAATATTAAAAATCAATTAAAATCTTTTAATATTATGCATTTTTCAACTCCAAAATATCTAATTAATATCTTATAAACAAAAAAAAATTAATATACTAACATAAATCTATCTGCAAAACATTCTACCCTAACTCAAGTAGCAAATATATGAATGTATATTATACCTATAAGTGAGATATGAAACCTAACTAAAAGGTAGAAAAAAACATAATATACCTACAAGCAAGACATATTAATCTATGACAGGTTGACTATGAAAAAGAATGTGTTATATAGGTAGATAAATACAATTAACCTGTGATATAGGTTGATTATAAAAAATTTAAAAAAAAAATCTATAAATGGGTTAAAGGAGAAGGAAGAATAAGAAATAACAAAAAAAATAAATAAAAAGAAATAATCAAAGAGATAATTAGGAAGAGATTTGATTTTTACAATAAGTTTTTTCTTTTAAGAGATAATTATTGATAATTAAATAATTAAATTTAAAGAATTGGACTTATTTTAATAAACTGGACTATTTCTACTATTAGTTCAAAAAATTGGAGTTATATTAAGTTTCCCCATATATTAAATAATATGACTTCTTGTGGTTTTTGGGGAAAGGGATCCTCTCCGGATCCCTTCCACCAAGTCCACCAAGGTTACAAATCCGAGCTTTTGAAATTTGATTCAACGGCTACAAACAGGGGTCCACTTTAAAAATTATAATAACTTTAGTCGTTGGATCAAAATTTAAAAACCCGAATTTGTGATTTTGGTGGATTTGGTGAAAGGGATCCGGAGATGATCCATTGCCGGTTTTTGGGGACCCAATTGGATTATTATAGCTCAAACTGCACTGCTTGACTCCTTCCATCCATTGACCCAAAGGACCCTACCTCATCATTTAAGGCACAAGCTTAATTAAGAGTTTACATCGATCGGGTTAGGTGATCAAACCAACAGTGAAATTTATGTTCGATCTTTTATTTGTACCTGAAGATACTATTCACCATATAATGTTACGGATAATATCTGATTTCTTGGATGTAAAGGATGTTTTTTTTTTTACTGACAAACCACAGAGTTTTTTTTTTAAACACGATTTTTCTTTGATAAATCACGTAACTATATATTTTAGTCTTTAATTTGAAAGTAACAAAGAATTATTCTTTAACCAAAAGAAGCTAACAATGTTCCAATATTATCGTGTTAATTCTTTGGGTTGTGAGGAGGAGGGATTCAAGAAGCTGTTCGCGGAGTCTGACTCATCAACGCTGTTATGTATGTTGCGGGGTGGGAGAGAGAAGCTGATGTGGTCAGTGAGAGAGTATCGTTGTTGATAATTTAGCTTCACAGTTGGAGTCATTTGAGCTTCGTATGCTCATTGACGTTGTAATGGAGCGGTGCATTTAATGACTTCTTTTGTAAGTAACGTATTTTTTCGAGTGATTATTCAATATTCATGCGGAAGAAATAAACACTATTATAACAATCTAATCAAAATCTCTATCGTTTGGAAAAAAATAAAAGTTGGGTTGTGCAAACTGATGCCCCACAAGACATTGAAAATGTAAGCCCTTCTTCTATACACTACTTGAAAGTGTCTACTTGCGTGAAAATGTAGATCTAACATTAAATTTCAGAACTTTCTTATCAGTTTTTTTTTGTTTTTTTTTTCCCAATTGGCAATTAACTCAGACAAAGAAATATATTAAATGGCTCCTGTCCCTATTGGACTTTATCAATTAGACTGGTCGAGGCAGTCTAAATGAGACCTTTTAATTTGGTTCCCAAAAGCATCAGGTCTAATTTGTATACTCAAGTATTTGTTTTTAGTTAAAAATATAAAAGAAAAAAAGAAACAATATTTGATACATATCCCTAAACCAAGAAATAGTTGATAATATTTATCTTCTATTTTGCAGTTCTACCATTAAAGATTATACGTGTTGGTGTAATGTTGGCTCAATACAAGTTGTTTGGGTTAATATTTAAACTATGGACCTAAAAGAAAGGAAGCCCAAAAGAACTAAAGAAAGAAGACTTGCCCAAGGCCCAGCACCAAGCCCATCCATCTATCTCAAAGACAATATGACGGTCCCTCATTAATGCAAAGTTTAGGTGCTTACAAGAGAAGTGACAACCGATGGAAATCAACATACTTTCAGCCCAAAAGCACTTTTTGAATGGCAAAACATGTAAAACAGGTGATGACTCACTGAAGTGCTTTCGGGCAAAGCTTGCAACAACCAAGATCATTGCCTATAAAAGGGAGAATCGAGTCCAGAGACAAGGACACTCAACCAATCAAACAAACAAACATAAAAACTCTGCTCTCAAGCCGGATTTGCATACAAAAGCTGTAATCAGCCCAGACCTCAATCCCTTTCAGGATAACTCCCTACAAAAGCCATATTTTGTCTAGTTTAAAGCTTTGCGATCACCCCCAGTGGCGTAGTATCGATTATCTCGTGTAAACTTGCTTACCACCCATCCATTCCAAACACACAACCCTTTGTAATCACAAAGAGAATAGACTGCAAGACGTTCAACCTTGCCCAACTCTCTTTGTTTCGTCTTTTCCATTAGTAGATCTGGTAGTATGATGTATTCTTTAGTATATATTCAAGTTATTTTCAGTCTTTTGGTGATCAGAAGCTCTATTGGTTCTTAGATCTGGTTCACTTAATGGTTTTACTATCATAAAAGATGAACGGGAATTAGATCGATGGCTTAAGCCAGATTTGGACTTTCATCCTTTAAAGCATACAAGATAATAAACTAAAAGTCCTTGGTCTCAAGGCATAGAAAACAACTTAATGTAGACTTAACTCATCTACGACAATCCTTTGATAACAAGAAGTCAGAATAACTTGGAGTGCAAGTAATCGACTTAAACACACTTGTTATACATTTGCCATACTAAGATGGCAGTGGCACGCCTAAGTTTTGATTGTGAGCCTCAAGGCCTACACCTAAGGCCCAACAAAGACACATTTTAGAACTAACTTTGTTTTCCTCTTGCAGCCTCTCAACAAGAAGAAGCTCGACAACTAACCAAAATGCCAACTCCTCGAGGAGCTGTGTGCTCGAGCCAAGGACCTTTCCTAGTGAAATTCCTGCCCGAACACAAGTCAAGAACTTATGTGAAGAGAATCTCCTATCAAAAAGTAAAACAATAATTCAAGGTTTACTTCTAATTGCACCAAGGCTTTTTGTGATAAAATCACATGTACACTTGAAGTCTATTAATAGGGCTTGATATTAACCATGGTATCGATTCTAAATGGCTAAATTGTGAAGGATATGAATTCACAGTTGGACTTAGCAATGGACACTTATGAAGCTCCTGGCACGACAATATGTATCATGCAAAGCATATAAACTCTTAATTTGTACGTCGAGACATGCTAACTTTTAGGCTTTTTAGCCAAAATGACCATTGAGATTGGCATGACTTCTCAATTTGGTCTCTAAGATTTAAAATCGATAGAAGTGACATCTGAGATTGTCCATTGTTAATAATTTTGGCTGTTTTGTGAAAAACTCCGTTAAATTGATATTTTTGTCATATCAACCCCTGCACTTGAACTCGTGATTTCTTCAATTTAACGGAGATTTTTTTTACAAAAAAAAACCAGAATGATTGACGATAGACAATCTCAAAGACCACTTTTATAGATTTTAAATCTCAAGACCAATATGAGGAGTTATGACAATTTTTGGGACCATTTTGAGTAAAGAAACCTAACTTTTATAAAGCTCTTGACACGGCTCATACTAAAAGTTAAGCATCGTCGAGACAAATCGAGAATTCATTTATCAGTTAAAAAAAATAATAGTACGTATGAAATGGGTTGTTATATTCATTTTAATCTGTGTATGTATATGATATGATAATCGGTAGGCAATTTACAATCGTAAACGTATTTGAATTGAAGAAAAATAAAATATTTCTACTACTTCCCAAAAACATCAACAAATATAATTTGTATATCGTTTTCTGGGTCAATGATACGTTTTTTTATATTATATGAAGCAGAATTTGCATTGTTTCTAAAGCACGTAGAGAATGAGGTAGATGAAGAATGAACTTTGATTACTTAGACAAGACATAAAAAAGAACAAAATTTGATTACCATGTTCAGACGTTGCAACGGAAAATCAAAGAGAAATGTTTAGTTCACACATCCATTAGCAGAAATTAAGATTAAAATAATTTACTCGGTTAAATAAAGTCGCTAGCTAGCTTTACAGAAGCCGATGAATTATAATTCAAGCAATGAATAAAATATGAAAATATTGAGCAGAAAATTTGAAACAAATTGTTTCTGGAACAAAACAGGACAAGGAGAGAAAGCAATTCCTTCGGGTTGGATTTTACTTTCTTGCACGTTAATGTCAAAGTTTCGTCTCCAAATTTTAAATTATTATTAAAGGTTTCCAATTAAAATACAGAGATTAGTGAATAATTAAGCCTGAGATGACCAAATCTAATGTTGATTAACTCGTGTCCTAACCTGCATGGATGACCTACGACTTTGTCTACATTTTGGTAAGGATTCCACTGAGCGATTAAACTGAGGATAATTATCATGTTCTGCTGCAAAGATGCCATTTTTGGAAGCATCCACGATATGGGTCATTTTGGTTCCGGTCCCTAGTCAACTCAATTGTTAGATTGAAATCTTATTGTTTTTTTTTTTTTTATCAAAGTCCTTTGACTTTGTACACCTCAACATTTTAGTATTACTATATTTCCATGTCATATTTTTGATATCCTAAATAATAAACTGTAATTTAAAATATTGATTGCAGTCCAACATTTAAGGGATTAAAATCCAAGAATTTATGTAATTCAAAATTCTAGTATTATGAGATTCAATCAATCGATCTAGTCTAAAAGAAATATAAAATTTGAAAAATTCAACAAAATTTATGGGATCATATGTACAAATCTCATGAATTAAGAGACTTAAAAATAAAAAATAAAAACAATTTCTACAATAAAAATTCATGCACACTGCACATGTTTTTGTGAATTTTATTGAGTAATATTAAGGGAAATAATGTACCCCATGAATTCATACATACAAAAGCAATGTACCCGTGAACTTAGACCAAAAATAGTGTATGTACCCATAACATAAATAGCATATGGGTACCTACCAAATTTACAAGAAAACTCATGGGTACATTTAAAAACTCAAGGAAAAGAATGTACATCATACCACATTGTTTTATAGACATGCATATGTGGATACATAAAATGCAGCAACCTTAAAAACCATTTTACACAATATTCTCCAAAAACTTTGTACCCATATATTTATGTAAAACGAATTTGAACCAACCAAAACATATTATAGCAATAGATATATTAGAACGAAACATGTAGATTAAAAATGTATCCATGGATATAAAGTGTAGCCAACCAGACATTGAATAATCAAGACTAATATATAATAATAAAAGGAAAAGAAAAAAATATAAAGAACAAATGAAGATGACTTTAGAATGCTACAGTTTTCACATAGCCCGCTCACTCTACAATCTCTGCATGTTTGAATCAACTAGATTCCTTGAGAAAGCGATGCCTGCATTGCCTGGCCTATGCCACACAAATCTCACAAGCTGATAAAACCATTGATGCTAATTTGTATTTTAAGCACAATAGGTTTATTCAACATATATGCATTGGATCAATTCAGGAATGGAGAAAAAGTGGAGAAAATTGGGTTTGGGGTGTTGTATATTCCGGAAGTGCATAGGGGAAGAAGAATGGAGGATTTCAAATGGATTTTCCTTGTTTTAAACTTACTCATATAGTTTATTTTACCTTAAATGCAAAAAGGGATGAGATTTCATTTATGATGATATGTAATATTTTAAATACTAAATGATGGCATGGAATATGTCACATCCCGGCCCGAGATGGACCACTTCCCGGGCCCGCTCCACCACCGTAGCACGATATTGTCCGCTTTGGGCTTACCATTCCCTCACGGTTTTTGTTTTTGGGAACTCACGAGCAACTTCCCAGTGGGTCACCCATTATGGGAGTGCTCTGGCCTCCTTCTCGCTTAACTTCGGAGTTCCTACGGAACCCGAAGCCAGTGAGCTCCCAAAAGGCCTCGTGCTAGGTAGGGATGGGAATATACATTTAAGGATCACTCCCCTGGGCGATGTGAGATGTTACAGAATAAGTCAAATGACCTTGATCTAAAATAGAAAAATAATAAGATTTCAATCAATGTAATATGAAAATAAGGGATGGGAACCTAATTTTTCCTTATTATTATTATTATTATTATTATTATTATTATTATTATTTGGTAGGAGTTATGCAGGCATCAGAAAAGAAAAAAAGAAAAAAAAAAAAAGGGTGTGTTGGCAGTGGAGAGAGTTTAGAGAATCGTGATTGGATGACACGGTTATGAGATTTAGGAAAAATAAATAAAAAGTTGTTTGTTCAAAATTACTTTAATGCTCTCATTTTTTTCTTTTCTAACAATTTTTTTTTCCAATTATGTATGAAAGATTATATTTTTAATTTCATTAGTTTTTGGTTGACAAAGTGAATACTATTAATATGTAATCTAGATAATGCTAAATTACAAAATAACGAAGCAAATAATGACATATATCTGAAAACGAAAAATAATTGTTAACTTTGATACATTATATTTTTAACTGGATTGTGTTTATTTTCCTGCATAATCTTTTTCATGAGAGTATAAAAATAAAAATATGTGGGATTGTTTCTACTACGTGTTACTACATGATAAGATGTGTTTGGAAAATGAAAATCATCATCGAGTTTGGCTGCATGTATGCTTTCAACTGATTCGGATAAAAAGAAAAATAATTCAAAAATTAGACTCAAAGGCACACATCTTAGCGAGAATTATTCATGCTTATAGAACTCACAGGAACAAGATATAACGGAATGAGCCTAGGAGCACTTGAAATGAAAGAATGAAAGTAAGATGAGGCATCCAACGGTGGAGATGCGAAGGAGAATAATTACGCAACGTCACGCAGTAGAAGGTTTCTAATGGAAAGGACTAAATGGGCCCCACAGAAGAAAAGGTGAAAGGATGCTTCGTGCGCTGCCTCATCGAACCTCAACATGAAGGTCTTGTCCTTTTTGTCCACCCTCGGCCACTTGTATATATATGCCCACCTCCTCCCCATCTTCCATTTCACTCCCAAATCTCCACTCTCTGCAAAATATTCAAAACCTATCTCTCTCTCTCCTCCCTCCCTTTTTCTCTCTCTACAACTCTTAGAGCTCAGAGATTGATAGGAAAAAGAGATACTTGCTAAAAAAATTGTTATCAATGGCTTTAGATCAGGTCTCGGCTCTCGAGCTCATCAAACACCATCTTCTCGGCGAGTTCTCCCCGGTGAAGAGCTGCGCCACGGAGCCCGGTGACCCCGGTTCCAGCTTCACCCAAAACCAGTGGAGTCCCGAGGACAATTCTGACCTCTCCAGGTCCCAATCCGAGTCGTTTTGCTCCAAATCATCTTCCACTTTCGACTCCTCCATCGAAATCTCCGATTACTTGGATTCCAGTGACATCTTCGAGTTTAACTCCGCCGGTTTCTTTGATTTCGAAGAAAAACCCCAAGCAATTGACCTCACAACTCCTAAATCCACAAATTTGAGTTCGCAAAACTCGTTCGAGTTCGATTCAAAGCCTCTAGTCAGCGACGATTACTTTGAATTTGAGCAAAAGCCTCAAATTCTGAAGCAAACGGATCCGAAACCCGCCAACTCGATCCGAAGGCCTGCGCTCACCATCTCGCTCCCGAACAAAACAGAGTGGATCCAGTTCGCGAGCTCGGACCAGGCCGCCGCAAAGCCGGCGACGGTTAAGAAAGCGATTTCGAACGAAGAGAAGAAGAAGCACTACCGGGGAGTCCGACAAAGGCCGTGGGGCAAGTACGCGGCGGAGATCCGGGACCCGAACCGCAGAGGCTCCCGGGTCTGGCTGGGGACCTTCAACACGGCGATAGAGGCAGCAAGGGCATACGATCGAGCGGCGTTCAAGCTCCGCGGCGCCAAAGCGATCCTCAACTTCCCGCTCGAAGCCGGTAAGGCCGAGCCAGTCGCGTCGGTGGAGAGAAAACGACGTCGTCAGGAACACAGAGAAGATGCGAAGGTGGTGGTGGCTGTAAAGAAGGAGAAGTTGACGGAGACTCCATTGACGCCGTCAAGTTGGATGGCGTTCTGGGACTCAGAGAAGGAGGACGTGAAAGGAGTTTTTAACGTGCCTCCATTGTCGCCGTTATCTCCTCATCCAGCCGTGGGTTGTCCACAGCTTATGGTCGTATGAGGGATTGAACGTTGGTGTGTGATTAGAAATTAGAAGCTGGTTTTTTATTTTTATTTTTTTGAATTATTTAGAAAGAAAAGAGGTCGCACTTGGTGCGATGGCAAGTGTCTTCGCCCATGAGCGGTAGGTCTCGGGTTCGAGACTTGGGAGCAGCCTCTCCATAAATGGGGGTAAGGCTTGCCGACATTCACCTCTCCCAGACCCTGCGTAAAGCGGGAGCCTTGTGCACTGGGTACGACCTTTTTTATTTAGAAAGAAGAAAACAAAGTATATAAATTGTCCCGTACATATATGATATATGTGCGTGAGATTTTCCGACAACGGAGACGGCAGTTGTTTGAATAAATCTTGATCTGGTGGGACTAGTGGGTGTGATTGATTTGATATGTTCTTGTCACTTCTGTTTACTTGAATTTTATTGGATTGAACATTTAAGCTTCTCGTAAATAGTTTTATTTAAGGCTCCACGTTAAACAAATTTACACATAATAACTTCCATCGAAAACTTTCGTATCAAAATATCATGAAAAGAAAAGTTAGCATGTTTGCTACTCTTTTTCAATCCAATTTATCTGTGAATTACCTTTTTTTTGGGTCAAATTTTATCTGTGAGTTACTTAATACCCAATGGTTTTTTAAACAAAAAATTGGATAAAAAAAGGATAGCAATTATTTCTATATTTCAGCGTTTCATTTATTTTTTAATAACATATACATGTCTCTTAGTATTACTGTCGCGTGGTATTTTGCTGCACTTATAAGTGAGAGGTCTTAAGTTCGATTCTTGCCAAGGCTAAAGTTGAACCACATTATTATGACATCCTATTGTAAGGCTTTACCCTCTCTCCACCACCTCTTAGTGTAGAAATTATTGTTTGTTAAATATATATATATGCACACTTTTTTTTTTTTAAATTTGTAAAGAAAATCAAGCAAATACTTCTGAAGGTGGTGTGGGCATGCCAATGCGCTATCGAGCTCGACCAAACGAATACTTCTTAGGGTGATGGTGGTATGATGGAATCTGCTCCTGACTTCTGACTCCTGCAACTCTCTAAGTCTGTACACCGGGTTTAGCAACATCAACTATATTAGTGAGAATGTAGGTACACCGAGTTGGAATTAGATTGTTGGGACATAGATACTCAAAGAAGATGAGCGTCTTTATGGTAAAAATGGTTCGGCCATCAATATGCTAAACTTTGAATGTCACAAGGGAATAACCGATAATAGAACACTCCACTTCGTCGAGAAAACTAAGGAAGTGGTCTTGTTCTGCAAAAGAATCAAAGATTATTTGCGGCAGAGACTTGGGATAGATGAACAGTCGAAAAAAAGAAGAGAACTTGTTGTTTAACCAAACTATCAAAACTCCTAAGCCAAGTTGATTTTGCAATTCTAGTGTTGTTTAACCAAATGCCAACTTCGTTGGTTGCCTCTAGAAAACTCTATTTAACCAAACTGTAATCATCGTTCGGCTGCCAACCCAAATCTTTTTAACCAAATTGAATTTGTGATGGCTTGTTCGTGGAGCAATTAGTATTCTTCTTAATGGTTGAGAGGGTTGGTGTAGAGCGTTAATTTGTGTGGTGAGTTGAAGGTTCCTTTCTACATTGCAAATCCTCATCATATTTATAGGGATGAATTTCGTGGGGGCCAAGTTTGGTGAGTAGTAGACTCCCACTAAGACTGGCTCTTCAACAGGCACCTGGATATTCTTGACAGTTATCTCATCAGACCTTTCTTATGCCAAAACTCTTTCTACCCAGTTTTGGTCTCTTCGACCTGAACTAGGATTCTAAACCTAGTCTCCTTATGTGTTCTATTCATTCCTCATCTGAGTAGCCACATGCCTTAATCCTTAGAATAATTCAATTCTTGTTAAAATCCATCCTGATCTTTCAATAATCCCACATCCTTTGGACCAAGACTTGCATCTTTATTTCCTTTTATTCCTTCTCGACCCAAATCCCAAATTTCCTGCCTGAAACAGTATTAATGGTGAGAAGTATATTCTTATATTTCATTTGATTTCTAAAAACGGAAATATTTCTCCGACACTTTTTCTTCGACTACAAACAATTTTTTTTTTCTAAGAAAAAGTCTCGTTGAAAATATTATTACATAATTGCTTTAAGAATTTAACATAATTATAATCATCGTTATTTAAATGTCACACTTCTAACATCAATATATTAATAAAAACAAATATACGTGTTATAATTTGAGTAAACTTGTAACATCACGTGATGATATTCTAATTACACCAAAAGATTGCTCTCCAAAACTCTACCAAGTTGACCAACATTCGTTTTATTTAGTTATGGAATTTACAAGTAGTATGGAATTCACTGACAATTTGACCAGATTCTTACAAAGAGATATGTAGAGCACATGGATAAGGATTGTCTGCCTCCCTTTTTCCATGCCCTCCTGTTTGTGTAGTCACCCTGTTTGTGTAGTCACGGTTAAGCCACGTCAATATTTTATATTACTATTCATTTTTTTCTTATTATCTTTATAAAAAAATAATATAAAATGTTAACGTGGCTTAACCGTGACCACACAAAACAGGAAAACATGAAAGAACATGGAAAATTGAAGGGCAGACAATCCTTGTCCAGAGCACATTAGGGTGACCTCGCTGTTGATAGAAAAAGAGTACCACCGCACCAATAAATTATATATTGATAGTATTTTTTAATTCTAAAAAGAAATCGTCAATTAAATTAAGAGATTCTTCAAATCATACCACTCTCTCGGTCCAACAACAAATCATAGCGTGCAAGCCAATGATTAGCTTCATAATGTAACGTGAGGAGTATGATTCTCTTTCCTTTAAATATTCTTTTGATTTGATCTTCTCATATTCAAAAGGTCGTAATTTATCTATGTTAATATTATTTAATCACAACCTAATGAGAAGAAATTCCCTTTAGCCGTCCTTTTCCTATAATAACTACTTTGATGTGATGCTTCACCCATAAAAATTCAGAGCTCATGTGATATGTCTATGAAGTCAATAAATCTATACAGACCGCCACTCAATAGACTTGGAAATTGTCCCTTTGTTTTTTTGTTCTAGAAAAAAAAATGACATACAAAGTCAAGAATTAATAATCATTTTCATATTAGAAAAGGCTTTTCGTAAGGTTTTGTGCTGTAATCTTTAATTTGGTAATTATCATCTATACAATGCATCAGATGTAGAGTTTTATCACAAAAAAATTCAATATTTGTTAGAGATGTTAGGGTATTTAGGGTTAGTTTGGTATTGTTGTGCTTTGAAAAAAAGCTGCTTCTGCTGTGCTGTGAGAATAAACAGCTGTGAAATAAAGCAGCAGAGTTTTTAGTAAACTTTTTTGTAAAATTGCTTTTGAAAAAAAGCAGTATTATAGTGTTTGGTAAACTTTTATGTAAAACAGATGTGAAAAAAGCCGGTTTTTCAAAGCTAGGTTTTGCAGCTTCTTGTTTTTGGTTTTTTTTTTTCACCCAAAACTGTGAAAAAAAGCTGAAGTTGAATGTTTACCAAACACAAAAATAGCACCCAGCTTTTTTTTGATACCATTTTTTTTCTTTTCAGAATCACCTCAGTACCAAACCAGACCTTAAACTCTTCTTTTCTCAGAGATACGGTCAATGTGAGATATGTCAACATGGTCGAATTTCAGATCCCACGTATATCACATTAATAGAAGATTCGTATCCATGACATATTCATATTAATTTTTTTTTTTTCAGATCAACATTATGAGAATTTTCATTTAACTTTGAACTTGATAGACCGAGTTCAAGGAAATTTTAGACATGAACATTACACTACTATCTAGTTGTAATTCAAACTATACATAATTATCTTGGCATGAGAGGCGGTGATTGGCATTACTCAACGATTTACCTAAATGAATATTAAGGTTATAAAAAGCGTTAGGTGGTAGTCAGGCGACGAACATAAATATAGAGCCCAGACATATAAGCAAGGCCAAGGCTTCCTTTTTATTTTTATTTTTTTTATGTTAATTTTAATTAAATTATTATATAACATATAAATA
The DNA here is from genome assembly GCF_042453785.1 of Malus domestica. Taxonomy (NCBI): domain Eukaryota; kingdom Viridiplantae; phylum Streptophyta; class Magnoliopsida; order Rosales; family Rosaceae; genus Malus; species Malus domestica. The sequence continues at coordinate 7,217,873 of NC_091666.1, forward strand.
AATGTCTACTTATACTTTTAAAAAACATATACTTGTATCGAGTTACATAAATAGCAAAATAAGATGACATATAAATTACAAAGTACTAGAACATATTCAAAATATGGGAAACAAGTATATAATGATTGTTCATCTAGTATCTAACAAGTCTCTACAATTTATTGAAAGAATAAATGCAAAATGAAAGTTATCTTTTATGTCTTAAGTAAGAGCGGCTGTCACAGCCCGTCCCGGGATTTTTATATCGGGGACGTGAAATGACGGAATCACCCTTGACGGGTGTTAAGTTATGTGTGTGTGTGATATATTTTGGATTAAATACACACATTTCATAAACTTTTGGAAAAAAAAAAATTGTTTTAAGTTAGATTAATTGGTATGTATGTTTGTGTGGCTAGGGTTGCTTTGGACCACACAACTTGTCAAACTCTCTCTTTCCTTCCCCGTGCTCTCTCTCTTCCCTCACGACTCTCTCTCACTTTCTCCCTCTCGAAATCGTACGGACGAAGCCCCAACCCTCTAAAACGTCGCGGATCGACGCCAAAAAGGTATGATTCTTCATCCTTTGAACCTCCTGAGTCGATTGGTGTTGGTTTTAGGACGTGAAACCTTCGAAATCACGTGAAACCCGAACCCCCATTTTATGTCACTATTCATGCAATCGTAGTATGTCGATTTTCAGGGAATTCTAAGCTTGTAGTGAGCTTAGTGAGGTCCTAAGGAAGCTCGGAGTGCTTCGTTTAAAGGTTTTGGACGTCGGGATCACTGGGTTCAACTTTGGCCGGTTTTTCTTGGATTTTTCCAGTGAGATTTAGTTGTTTTTAGAGCCTTAAAGTAGTATAGCGTGGAACTACATGTTTAGGGCTTCAATTTGATATAAAATTCGAAGAAAACGGTTGAGAAACGAAGGAGAACAAGGCATTTGAAAATTGCCCAGTTTTTCGGCCACCGGAAAACTCAATCCGGCGAGCTAGCGAGCAAGAAGACGTGCGTGAGCCCGCGTGTACCCATGCCTGCCTTGGCACGTGGGGGCGCGTGCCACGTCAGAAAATTTTTCTAAAAATTCCTCGACATCCGTGACGTCGAGTAGGCCACTGTGGTATATTCATATACCTAAATTGAGCATCGTATGAGAAGTTATTTCGAATTATTGGTTATGTGTTTTAATTAACGTTTCTATATTTATTTCGCATATAGGTGACACTTATCCCGAGGACGAGCGCATCCAGGGACGTCACGGGGGTTACGACCCATCGACTTACCAGTGAGTGGGCAGTTTTGTTTTCATATTACCTATATACTATTGTTTTTCCCAGAAAATGAATTTATATGAAAGTACGTTTTAAAATGCCATGCATGCATATAATGAGATATTTGAATTGATAATTGATGCATATATTTATGAATTGACGTTGTGGACGCACATGTGAGTTTTATGTTATTTATATGATTTATATTATGTGAATTGCATTGAAAGCTCATAACCTGCACCCTTGGTGTCAGTGCTTATATTATTCACCGCACCGCACGCTTGCCTTGGATCCAAGTAGGTGTATGTCGTACAGACCATGTAAGGGTTCTGACATGCTAGTCGTATATATCGCTAGAGGTGATTCCGACTAGTGGGTAACCTTAGTTTATGTGCGCCGATGATTGATGAGAGAAGTACTAGAGCGTATTCTTACACCTTTCCATCGTACAGACTACCTTACGTAGTTCCCAGTGACGTGCAGAGTAGGGCCGTATAGGTCACTTGGGTGACTCCGGCTGGGGGGAATATTGAGCTAGAATTAGCCTTACAGGACCATTATAGGGTCTCCGGTTAGTTCATTATATCATCTGTCATATTGATGCATCCATATTTTTAATCATTGACATTATGGCTTGGCATAATACTGGTTTTGATAAAGATTAATGATTTGAGATTTGACGGTATATGCTATTATGTTATTTTCTGGGAAAGTATACAGGTTTTACAGTGAGGGGTTAGAAATATTTTAAATGAAATGTTTTGGAAAATGTTTGGTTTTACTGACCCACTCAATTTTGTTTTGCGCCTCTCCAGGTTCTAGTTAGCAGTTGGTGGCTCACGAGGTCTTTTTCGGCGTTCTAACAGACGTTCTGCATGTAGGACTCACATGCGGGTGTTGTACTTTTAATTATTGTCCTACTTGACTGCACCTAGTATCTACGCTCTGAATTCGTGTGTTTTACCTTATAACTCTCTCTATTATGCTAGTAGGATATTACTGCTAGTGGGTGGTTTAAATTCTTTCATATGTCTCTTATCTCTTGCTTCCGTGTCGCACTTGTGGCTACGTCACGCTCACGTGACGGTCAGCACGCCTTGATTCTAGGATCGGGGTGTGTCAGTTTGGTATCAGAGCCTAGGTTGCAGTCCTGTATAATTGTTAATGCTCTAATGATCTTTTGATGTTTTCTGTCAGAATTATGCCGCCTCGTAGGGAATCCCGCCATACTTCTGAACCTAATTTCCCTGATATCACTCAGTTAGGGGAAGCAATGGCCCAGGCTTTTCAGAATGCAATTCGTCCTCCTCCCCCTCCTCAAAGGACACCCCTAAAGACTATGTACAATCTGAAATTTGATCGTTTTATGGGTAATGAGGGGGCAGAGAAATGGCTAGACCATATTAAGAAGACGTTTCAGGTGATGCAAAGTCAATGGAACTTTCCTGTTAACAGGTGGGTTGAGACCACTACTTGGTTTTTGGGACGAGAGCCGGCAGGTTGGTGGAGGAATCAAACTTAGTTTATGTCCCCAGAGATGGCAGCTGATTGGGAAGTATTTAAAGAGAATTTCAAGAAAAGATTTGTCCCTCCGTAATACATTGATCACAAGAAGCAGAAGTTTACTCGATTGAAGCAAAGGAATATGTCAGCGCATGAATACTACAGAAAGTTTACTGACTTGTCTCGTTATGACCCTGATAGCTGGTAATCAGGTAGAGATGCTTCGACGTTTTAAGTTGGGAACTAAGAGAAAATGGCGGACTTTTGCCAGTGCACTTCCCTGCGCCGATTATCATGAGTTTTTCGAGATTTTGGTTAGGATGGAGGACTCCGACAATCTTCCTAGTGACAGTGAGGATGACGAGGACAAGAATAATGGTCAGAAGAAAGATGATAAAGGTAAGGGTATCTCCATTCTGGGACCTCGTAAGACTCAAAATTTTAAGAAAAGTGGAGCGAGTTCGAGTTCTTCCAGTGGAGGATTTAGTATCACTGGCCCGAGGAGAGGTGGTGGAAGATTTTCTGGTGGACCCAGATTTCAGAGGCAGAGGGATTCCGGTGGTGGTGGTGGTTATGGTGCTCCGTGGTGCTGCCGTTGTAATTTCCGTCATCATGGTGAGTGCAGGAGAAGTGGTGGTGCTTGTTATACTTGTGGACAAATGGGACATCGGGCTTCTCAGTGTCCCCAGGGTCAGCAGAGACCTCAGCAGACCACTATGCCACCTCCAGCACCGATTCAGCAGAGCTTTGGACCAGGCAGTTATGGCCAGTCGGGTCGTGGTGGTGCTTACCACTACTAGGGTGATGCTGCTCCTTATGCTTCCGGACCGTATCAGTATCCCCATGATCCTTATTCTCAGATTGGGTATTCCCAAGACCTTGGGGGTTATGCTTCTTATTCTTCCATGCTAGCTAGTGGATCTCAGTGGCATCAGGGAGGTCAGCCCCGTCAGGGAGAGGTTGCTGCTAGTGGTGTAGGATCATCTAGGCAGTCCAATCAGTTAGGCCAGAGGCGTACTTCTCAGGGGCGAGGTAATCAAGGCAACAGAGGTCGTGGTGGACGACAGCAAGCTCAGGGACGTGTTAATCACATATCACTGCAAGATGCTCAGAACCATCCAGATTTCATCATGGGTACGTTAAATGTTCTTGGTCATTTTGCTAGAGTTTTGATTGATTGTGGTGCTACGCATTTTGTGATTTCTCATACGTTTGCTCAAATGACTCAACCTCACTCTTCGCCCCTAGGGTTTGAATTAGAGTTTGCCATGCCTAGAGGAGATAAATGTTATGTTGATAGTGTTTATCCGGGGTGTCCAGTGATGGTAGAGGGTGTAGTTATGCTAGCTAATCTTATTGCATTAGATATTATGGATTTTGATGTGATTCTCGAAGTAGATTGGTTGCATTATCATCGTGCCCATATTGATTGTTACGGGAAATCAGTTACTTTTTATTGCCCTGGACTAGCCGAGGTTACTTTTGTGGGTGAAAGAAGTGGGGTGAGACATGGCGTTATTTCTGCCATAAGAGCAATGAAGTTATTATCGAAAGGTTGCTAAGGATACTTAGCACATGTGGTATTAAATGATGTTGTTCCTAGCAGTGTAGAAGAAGTTGGTGTGGTCAGGTATTATCCTGATGTATTTCCCGATGATTTTCCGGGATTGCCTCCAGACAGAGATGTGGAATTCTCTATCGATTTGCTTCCAGGTACAAATCCTATATCTTTAACTCCATATAGAATGGCTCCAGCTGAGTTCAGAGAATTGAAAATTCAGTTACAAGAATTACTTGATAAAGGTTTCATTCAACCTAGTTCATCACCTTGGGGAGCTCCAGTATTATTTGTGCAGAAGAAAGATGGAACTCTGAGATTATGCATTGATTATAGGCAATTAAACTGGGTAATGATTAAAAACCGTTATCCATTGCCTCGCATCGATGATTTGTTTGATCAACTGAAAGGTGCGTGTGTATTCTCTAAGATTGATTTGAGATCTGGTTATTATCAGTTGAAGATTAAAGATGAAGATGTACCTAAGACGGCTTTCAGAACCCGTTACGGACATTATGAATTTCTAGTTATGCCATTTGGGTTGACTAATGCGCTTGGAGCTTTCATGAGGCTAATGAATGAGGTATTCCAACAATATCTTGATAAATTTGTTATTGTTTTTATTGATGATATTCTGGTATACTCTAAGTCTAAAGCAGATCATATTCGACATCTTCACTTGGTATTAAAGAAATTGAGGGAACATCAGTTGTATGCCAAGTTCAGTAAATGTCAGTTTTGGTTGACTGAAGTGGCATTTTTGGGGAATGTTGTATCGGTACAAGGAATTCAAGTAGATCTTCAAAAGATAGCAGCAGTGGAGAATTGGGAACAACCCCGAACCGTCACGGAGGTATGAAGTTTTCTTGGTTTAGCAGGTTATTATCGACAGTTTGTTCAGGATTTTTCTATGATTGCTTTGCCGTTAACGAAGTTGACCAGGAAAGATGTTAAGTTCGAATGGGATGAGAATTGTGAGTGAAGTTTCCAGCAATTGAAATATTGCCTCACTCATGCTCCAGTATTGGTACTTCCTGATGATAACGGTAATTTCGAGATTTACAGTGATGCCTCTTTGAATGGTTTGGGATGTGTTTTGATGCAACATAATAGGGTGATCGCCTATGCTTCTCGACAGTTGAAGATTCATGAAAGAAATTATCCTACTCACGATCTTGAATTGGTAGCCATTGTCTTCGCTTTGAAAATTTGGAGGCATTATCTATATGGTGAGAAGTGTAAGATCTTCACAGATCATAAGAGTCTTCAGTATCTATTTACTTAACATGATCTTAATCTTCGTCAGCGAAGGTGGATGGAATTGTTAAGTGATTATGACTGCACTATTGAGTATCATCCGGGTCGTGCTAATGTGGTAGCTGATGCACTGAGTAGGAAACCTCAAGGTCGACTCAATGCTTTATATGCTTTCCGTGTTCCTCTTCTTACCGAACTGAGAGATACCGGAGTACAGTTGGAGTTAGAAGATCGAAGAGAAGCTTTTCTTGCTAGTTTTCAAGTCAGGCCAGTTTTGGTGGATCGTATACTCGAAGCTCAAATGGTGGATGAAGAAATTCAAGAAATGGTTCAATTAAGAAATGAAGGGAAAAAGAAAGACTCAGGATTCGAGAATCAGATGGCATGCTTATGCAGGAGAACAAAATGTACGTACCGAATAATGAGGAATTAAAGAAGGAAATTTTGGATGAAGCGCATTGTTCAGCTTATGCGATGCATCCAGAAGGAACTAAGATGTATCATACCATTCGACCATTTTATTATTGGCCGGGTATGAAAAGGGAAATTGCAGAATATGTAAGTAGATGTATTGTTTGCCAGCAAGTCAAAGCGGAAAGAAAGAAGCCTTTTGGGCGAATGCAACCACTTCCCATTCCTCAGTGGAAATAGGAAAATATAACCATGGATTTCGTGTATAAGCTTCCTCGTACACGAAATGGATTCAATGGTGTTTGGGTGATTGTAGATCGACTTACCAAGTCAGCGCACTTCATTCCATTGAGGGAAAAGTATCATCTGAATAAATTGGCTAAGTTATTCATCACGAAGATTGTGAAGTATCATGGAGTTCCAGTGAATATTATTTTTGATCGAGACCCAAGATTTGCTTCTAAATTTTGGGTAGCTTTTCAGGAAGCTCTTGATACGAAATTGCTTTACAGCACTGCTTATCATCCTCAAACTGATGGGCAATCAGAGAGGACTATTCAGACGTTGGAGGATATGTTGAGATCTTCAGTGTTACAGTTTGGTGATTCTTGGCATGATTGCCTAGACTTGATGGAATTTGCCTACAATAATAGTTTTCATTCGAGCATTGTTATGTCACCATTTGAGGCACTTTATGGTAGAGCTTGTCGTACACCATTGTGTTGGTCTGAGGTTGGTGAAAGAGTATTGGAAGGCCCGGAGATTGTAGATGAGACTACTCAAAATATTCAGGTGATTAAGTCCAACCTGAAAACAGCCCAGGATCGACAGAAGAGTTTAGCAGATAGACATGCTACTGATCGAGTTTATGATGTGGGTAATTTGGTATTCTTGAAATTGTCACCTTGGAGAGGTGTGGTAAGATTTGGGAAGAGATGAAAGTTAAGTCCTAGGTACATAGGACCTTATGAGATCATTGAAAGGATTGGTGAAGTTGCCTACAGGTTGGAGTTACCTCCGGAGTTGTCTAAGGTTCATAATGTGTTTCATGTTTCGATGCTTCGACATTATGTTTCTGACCCTTCATATGTAATTCCTCCTCAACCTTTGGAGATTAATCCGGATTAGACGTATGATGAGGAACCAGTCACTATCTTGGATTGGAAAGACAAGGTTCTAAGGAATAAGACGGTGAGCTTGGTGAAGGTATTGTGGAGGAACCATTCGGTAGAAGAAGCTACCTGGGAGACAGAGGATAGAATGAGAGAAATGTATCCAAGGTTATTTTATGAGTATTAAGTGGATTGGTTGGTTGTGGGAATTTCGGGGACGAAATTCTATAAGGAGGGGAGATTGTCACAGCCCGTCCCGGGATTTTTATATCGGGGACGTGAAATGATGGAATCACCCTTGACGGGTGTTAAGGTATATGTGTGTGTGAGATATATTTTGGATTAAATACACACATTTCATAAACTTTTGGAAAAAAAAAAATTGTTTTAAGTTAGATTAATTAGTATGTATGTTTGTGTGGCTAGGGTTGCTTTGGACCACACAACCTGTCAAACTCTCTCTTTCCTTCCTCGTGCTCTCTCTCTTCCCTCACGACTCTCTCTCACTCTCTCCCTCTCGAAATCGTACGGACGAAGCCCCAACCCTCCAAAACGTCGCGGATCGACGCCAAAAAGGTATGATTCTTCATCCGTTGAACCTCCTGAGTCGATTGGTGTTGGTTTTAGGACGTGAAACCTTCGAAATCAAGTGAAACCCGAACCCCCATTTTATGTCACTATTCATGCAATCGCAATATGTCGATTTTCAGGGAATTCTAAGCTTGTAGTGAGCTTAGTGAGGTCCTAAGGAAGCTCGGAGTGCTTCGTTTAAAGGTTTTGGACGTCGGGATCATTGTGTTCAACTTTGGCCGATTTTTCTTGGATTTTTTCGGTGAGATTTAGTTGTTTTTAGAGCCTTAAAGTAGTATAGCGTGAAACTACATGTTTAGGGCTTCAATTTGATATAAAATTCGAAGAAAACGGTTGAGAAACGAAGGAGAACAAGGAAGAAGACGCGTATGTACCCGTGCCTGCCTTGGCGCGTGGGGGCGCGTGCCACGTCAGAAAATTTTTCTAAAAATACCTCGACGTACGTGACGTCGAGTAAGCCACTGTGGTATATTCATATACCCAAATTGAGCATCGTATGAGAAGTTATTTCGAATTATTGGTTATGTGTTTTAATTAACATTTCTATAGTTATTTCGCATATAGGTGACACTTATCCCGAGGACGAGCGCATCTAGGGACGTCACGGGGGTTACGACCCATCGACTTACCAGTGAGTGGGCAGTTTTGTTTTCGTATTACCTATATACTATTGTTTTTCCCAGAAAATGAATTTATATGAAAGTACGTTTTAGAATGCCATGCATGCATATAATGAGATATTTGAATTGATAATTGATGCATATATATATGAATTGACGCTGTAGATGCACATGTGAGTTTTACGTTATTTATACGATTTATATTATGTGAATTGCATTGAAAGCTCATAACCTGCACCCTTGGTGTCAGTGCTTATATTATTCATCGCACCGCACGCTCGCCTTGGATCCAAGTAGGTGAATGTCATATAGACCATGTGAGGGTTTTGACATGCTAGTCGTATAGATTGCTAGAGGTGATTCCGACTAGTGGGTGACCTTAGTTTATGCGCGCCGATGATTGATGAGAGAAGCACTATAGCGTATTTTTACACCTTTCCATTGTACAGACTACCTTACGTAGTTCCAAGTGACGTGCAGAGTAGGGCCGTATAGGTCACTTGGGTGACTCCGGCTGGAGGAAATATTGAGCTAGAATTAGTCGTACAGGACCATTATAGGGTCTCCGATTAGTTCATTATATCATCTGTCATATTGATGCATCCATATTTTTAATCATTGACATTATGGCTTGGCATAATACTGGTTTTGATAAAGATTAATGATTTGAGATTTGACGGTATATGCTATTATGTTATTTTCTAGGAAAGTATACAGGTTTTACAGTGAGGGGTTAGAAATGTTTTAAATGAAATGTTTTGGAAAATGTTTGGTTTTACTGACCCACTCAATTTTGTTTTGCGCCCTTCCAGGTTCTAGTTAGCAGTTGGTGGCTCACGAGGTCTTTTTCGGTGTTCTGACAGACGTTCTGCATGTAGGACTCACCTGCGGGTGTTGTACTTTTAATTGTTGTCCTACTTGACTGCACCTAGTATCTACGCTCTGAATTCGTGTGTTTTACCTTATAACTCTCTCTATTATGCTAGTAGGATATTACTGCTAGTGGTTGGTTTAAATTCTTTCATATGTCTCTTATCTCTTGCTTCCGTGTCGCACTTGTGGCTACGTCACGTTCACGTGACGGTCAGCACGCCTTGATTCCCGGATCGGGGTGTGTCAGCGGCGGCCTAGACAAGTGCCTAGAGTTGTTCTAGGTGAGTGCCTAGGAAAATGTAGGCACTTTTTTTTTTTTTTTTAAACACCTATAGATTAATCGTAGCGGTGGTGAGCGGCCTAGTGCCCAAACGGGGCTAAGCGGAGATGTTTAGAACATTGATAAATATATCATTACAACAATGATCTAGACAATACTTGATAATCTCAATCAATGACAATCACTTGTGTGTGAGATGTTATAAGTATAGTACAAAAATTATTACCGATTATGTTGCCAATACTGTAGTTTGTAGTATACTCTACTTAGTACAGTAAAATTTCTCTATGTGATAGTGATACTCTAAATAAGAAAAAAATCTAGATCATAATAAGTATTTATTTTTTCAGCTCCCCTGTTGATAAACTTGCATCCACATATAGTAATAATTATATTTTTTTTAGAATTGATGTCACGTCTCTGAGTTTACCGATATATAGTAACTCATCAAAATAAAAACCTTGTTGTTGAAGCTAAAATATTTCGAGCTTAACGCATGCATATTTACAATCTCAACATAAAACTTTTACATTAATGAGAGTACTACATAGATACATGCAGGAGACTGTCTCGTTTTTTTCATGTCTGCATCTTAAAAATTAACATGCTCTACTCACAGATGGAGCTGCATAAGGCCCAGTGAGAGGAAAAAATGTAATATGACAATTAAAACTTTGAGTTTGGTTCCAAACATCCCATATTTCCTAACCTAAACCAAACTCAATTGAAATGGGGGGTTTCATACATACATTGAATTCAAATGATTAAGTATCATAAGATTCAACTAATCAAGGATCATAATAACACAACAATTTTACTCCGCAGTGTATTTATATGAATTTACTTCATCCATTCGTTGATGGCATTGCAATGTAGAATTTAACTTTCTAATTTAGAGATTTTTTATTGTACCTTGTTCTCAACACCTAAAACCCATTATTTTACTTGGTTGTGTTAGGATGCCCCCATTTAAAAAAATCTCTAACTCCGTCCCTGGCTCTACTAATGTAGTTCGTTAAAAAACAATTTTTGTAGCTACATGTTTAATTAGGTAATAACCTCCCTATAATAATAATAATTAATTTAATTCTAATATTATAAGTATATAGAAGTTCTACTGCATTAGATTTTCGGTTCATGTTTGACGTCGTATGCCAACAATTAATACATGTTCTTGGTCTACTATCTTTGTCCTGTTGTCACGCAAACCGTCACCACTACTGTGCTTCCAACACCTGGGACGTTTACTTTTCCTTCAAATTTTGAAACAGTACATTAAGATAACTTTCTGACCATTCAAACAATTAAGCTCCTGGTGTTACGGTTGACTTCAAACGTACAGGTTTGAATGTTGGCAGTGTCACCGTGACACTGTTTGGCATGCGAGCCGGGCTTTGACTGCAAAAACGAAGTTCAAAGCTTAAGATAAATCCAATCACACAGGGCTTCATACGGTAACATGACAGTGACGGTCTTCCCTCAACAATTTATTTGCTAACTTCACTCTTACTATATTTGGACTGCAACTTTTCAACCAAAGCAGTTGGCCATGGAGCATGGAGATGGAGTCGTCGTGTTGAATAATATAAGTGGTGATACTAGTACGTGGAGCTGTGACGCCGTACTCTCTTACTGCCAGCACCACTTGCACAAATTCACACTTGCCGAGCCCGTTTCATTGACAAATTATGTACTATTTATTTAGTCTTATCTTTTTGTACAATATGTCGATATTTTATTGAGAGTAAATCTCACATAAGGGAATAAACGAATATTGCAAAAATTTACAAGAATTTCGAAACATTTTAAATAGATAACAGATTTTTCTCATAACAAATCCGCTTAAATTAGTTTTGAATTCTGCTTAAAACCCGAACCCCAAGATCAAAACAAAAGGCCGAAATAATGTCTAGGGTAAATCAAGAAGTGAATCTTAGCCCCGAGTATGAGTCCTACTCCTTAAGGTTTTCATTTTTAGGACATGTGAGGAGCAAATGTATATTAACCATAAGATTATATTAACCATGTTTGCCGACACCTGAAGATGACGTAGCCAAAAGAAAAGTGAGGTGAAAATATGGGTAATTTAAACCGAAACAAGAAGTTGTTTCAGCTAATAAAGAGAGTGCGCAATAGTGGGAAGAACCCATAATACACAAGTAGTAAGAGCATAGATGACAGTACGACGTAAGTAAAGCACTTGAATCTAGTTAAGATACTATTACACAACCAGAAATAAACTCCAACATTTATTTGGGTAGATGTCAGAATCGCCAGAGATCTCTCTTATGGCACAGAAAATTCAGCTAACTAAGTCATGGAGGGGCGAAAAACAGAAAGTGTGAGTGAGCAAAAATAAGGGAGCTTTAATGAAAAGGGCTTGGACAAAGTTTAATTTAACCAAAAACCATCATATATTATTATTTAATCAAAAGGGCTTCATATTTAATTATAAGGACAAAACTAATCTATTTGAGGCCCACAACAATTAAACCCACATGGGATGAATTAAAAGCCCAAAACGAAACAAATTTTTTTTTCCAGCCCCTGCCCCTAACAGAAATCCCATTCTGTCAGCCAATCTGTTATAATTAAACTTCTTTTTATTTACAAGTATGCCACTTCCTCATTAATCCACCAAACATATGTCATTCAAAAGTTGCCTACCTTTTCCAACGAACCAGCTTCCTCTCACTTTGCGATTTCTTCCAACTTCAGTCGGTTGGAATGAGATAGCGATTTGGAAGAAAGATTGGACGGCCGAAGAGATTATGTTGGAGGATCAAGTGGCGAACCTTCTGTAGAGGTACTTGGGGAACTATGTGAAGGGGCTCAACAAGGAGGCCCTCGAGAACAGTGTGGCAAGGTGATGTGGAGTTAAAGGGCCTCAATGCACTAAAATTACCAACAAATGTTTAAGGGAAGATTTCTTGGATCAGTGAAACTTAAAAGTGCGAGACTCACATCAACGTTTATAATTTTGTTTTTTGTTTTTTTTTTAAAACTAGTTTTTGATTATGTTTGGTCCGAATTATGTTTGGAAGTCTCATGCAATTGCCTTGGATCTATCTCATTATAAAGTTGAACTCGTGTGTGTGAGTGTGTATATATATAAAATAAAAAATAAAAAAGGAGCTTCCTCTCAAGAAATAGTCAGGAGATTACACAATAAAGTTTCCAAAATATTCCGTTTAAGAAAAAAAAAGTCACTTTTTATGTGTTTGAGATAGTCAGGAGACTACACAATAAAGTCACTTTTTATTGAGAGAGTCAATGATAGTCAGGAGATAGATCCAATAATTAGTTAGTGTTACATTTAAGAAATAGTCAGTGTTCCGTTTAAGAAATAGTCAGTATTTAGTTATATATATATATTGAGATAGTCAGGAGATTACACAATAAAGTTTCCAGAGTACTAGTGTTCCGTCTAAGAAATAGTCAATATTTAGTTTACGAAACAGTGATAATACTAGTGTTCCGTTTAAGAAATAGTTAGTGCTTAGTTTACGAAATAGTGATAGTATTAGTGTTCGTTTGATAAATAGTCAGTGTTTAGTTTACGAAACAGTGATAGTACTAGTGTTCTGTTCAAGAAATAGTCAGTGTTTAGTTTATGAAACAGTGATAAGTTTACGAAACAGTGATAGTACTAGTGTTCCGTTTAAGAAATAGTCAATGTTTAGTTTACGAAACAGTGATAGTACTAGTGTTCGATTTTGTTTACGAAACAGTGATAGTACTAGTGTTCATTTGATAAATAGTTAGTGTTTAGTTTACGAAACAGTGATAGTACTAGTGTTCCGTTTAAGAAATAGTCAGTGTTTAATTTACGAAATAGTGATAGTACTAGTGTTTCGTTTAAGAAATAGTCAGTGTTTAGTTTACGAAACAATGATAGTACTAGTGTTCCGTTTAAGAAATAGGACAAACAAAAGAAGATTGCATCTGGATAAATCTACAATTAGGAAATTTTGGGTCATCTCCATTTGGCTGTGTGCAAAAAAAAAAAAAAAAAAAAAAAAAGTTAAGAGGGTTGAATATTGCATTTGGATCACAAAATAAACATACTTATTAAAGTTGAAATTATTTTGAGCCATTTGCATTTCGAGATGTGAAAGCCTTAAAGGAAAACGATGGGCAATCAATTTTGACCAATTGCAGCTAGCCCATGTTGAACTGCAAGTGAAATCCACCTAATTGAACTTCTGGAAGTGCATATTATTTGTAATTTAAGTTAGAGAATGTGAAACAAGCTCAATTAACTTCCTAATCACTCTCTCTTAGTGACTCAACAAGTCTAAATACTACAAACTGTATCAAGAGTTCATTAGCACACAATCACCTGCTCAATGCATCGAAGAACCTCTCTCTTGGCAACTTCTTTGCTCTCATAAAGCCCATCAACAAAAATTTTAATTTGCAAAATTAAATTGTAAAAAAAATAAAGATTAAACCCATAAACAAAAATTAAAAATTAAACAACAATTAGAAACTAATTGCTCTCATAATTTCTCTCAAAAATTATCCAGTCATGTTCTGAATTAGAATAACGTATATTGCCCATTGTAGGCACATAATCACATAGCAAGATAAACACAAAATTCAAACAGAATTAAAAAATTAAAACTAAAAATATTTTAAATGAAATTTTAAAATTGGTAAAAATGGAAGAACAATCAGAGATGGTTAAGGGTTGTCGGTCACGGTTAAATCAGAAACATGGACCCATAATTCCTCATCATATCACACTTGAAACCCTAAATTTGCAAATTAATTTAAAAACCAAAAACTTCAAACACCCAAAAACAAAAAATATCACAGCCCGAACATTAAGAACCGAAAAATAATCAATATTTCCAAATCAAAATTCAATAGCACAAATACTAATGTCCTTTGAATATCGACTTCTGTCTGGTCGGCAGCCGATATTGGATTTGTCACGGCGCAATAGAAACGATATCTAGATAGAATAGGCGCCGTGAAGTATGCCGGTGATGATCTAAGGGGACGGGCATAAACAGATGATAAAGAATGTATTCGGTAATGCTTGCACCTCAGGTACGGCAGCGATGATCCAACTAGCTAGTTTTCCTGAACGAAAGGTAGATTAGGAAAGTCATACGACATCTCTGCTTTTTTCCGAACCAAGATCTGAACTTGTTTATCACATCTTTCGAGAATATAACCACTAAAACTCATGAACAATATATGCACAGATTTTAATAAGAAAACAAATACCCCACTCCATCAACTAACAATAATCAGAAAGAGCATTTTAACTAGATTCCAACCTGCAACTTCCAATTTAAGCCTCTCTGGACTACTCGATTTCCACACTGTCTATGGTAGCCACACTTGCTCCAGCATTCTTTAATAAATTACCTCTTTAAGTGGCCCTTGCATGGTTCTAAACAATCATCATTCTTGACTCTTTCAAGTAGGCATCTTTTACAATAGAACGGACAGTGTTGTTGAGGGTTGCGAGTCATAGAGATACACTCTTCCAAGAAATCATCGTTTAGAAGGCCTTCTCGGGTGTTTCAGAGTTTGACGGAGAAGATCGGATGATGGCAAGATGTAATGAGAAAATTACATAAAGTAATCTGAGTTTATAGACTTTTTCTCTGCATATGAAGGAAACAGACCAAATAAACGGGTGAGGAAACTTGATGTTTGGGGTACAATTGGAAGCACAATAAATTATTTTGGTTGGGCCAGTTTTATTGGGTTGATTTGATATTAGGTTTTGTACTAACCATTAAATAAACTTTTAACATGGTTTTTGGTTAAAATTTAAAGTTTTCCAACCCTTCTGATTAGTTTTCCTCAAAAACAAAGGTTTATGAAACACATTTATTTTCCGAACATACTAACCCCTCGTCGTAAAACAAGTATAGTTTCCAGAAAATCACACTACGTATAAGTATGAAATCAAATGTAATTCATCAATAATTCAAGAAACACAACAAATCATAATATCTCTCAACCTTAGCAGTCAAAATCAGGTGTTCATCAATCTATGCTAACACATGATTTCATGCAGAGAAATTCTGACATTAACAGGACTGAGTGTAGTCATAATATACGCTATAGTACTACAATCACGTGAAGACTGGCGCTAAACGTATGTTGCCTATTTCAACATAGGATAGAACTGTCACCTACAACGGATCCAAAGTGAGCGTGCGGTGTGAGGTGAACATACACGTGAAACTTGGCCTTGGCCCGAGGCGAGTACTACACCGGTGCAAGCATGCATAATAAGCAGATAAAATGTATATGAACATGCCATGACAATTTATAAATCTCAACAATATAATAGTACTTAAAAAATGAAATAAAACATGGCATGATAAACATAATATTAAATCCAAATGCATTTGTGGAAAACATAAAACAGTATATATAATATACTAGCATATGGGCACACACAAAGTGTGTGAGAATTTTTTTTATTTTTATTTTTGAAATAGAACGAGAGAGGAAGAGAGTGATAGAGAATGTAGGAATGGGAAGTTTTTATTTATTTATTTATTTATTTTTTAATTAGAGATATGTTAGGATTACATGTAGGTGATGCTTTGAAAAAAATAGTAAAATTTGGTTATGTGAAATTACATTTCTGCCCCATATTTCTTATTTATGTTATGTTTTAATTAGAGAGTTAAATTGGTAATTTCATAGGGTTTTGGTTGACAATGATTGTTTTATTAATTAGTAGAGATATAAAAAAAAATGCCTACTCATTGATACGTAGTTGGACCGTAGCCTCCTAGCCTTACTTGACCTCGTACCTCCTTAGGATAATTATCTCCTATATGTGAAACAACTATAGTAATTAATTAATTAAAATATACATGAAAAAGCTAGGAAAATCCCCCATAGTTTGCTTAAACGGAGGATTTAAATATACGAAAACATTCTACGCGACATCACGGACCCATACACATCGACCATGCGTAGCCACGAAGCGGCACACGCCCTCATGCGCCGCCAGCAATTGACCACACGCACAAGCTACGAGAATTCATGTGCTGGCAGAAACCTTAGGGATTCCGTTAACTATAACAGAAAACCTTAATGGCATGAGAATAATCTGTAAACTTTAATTGAATATTCTCCTTCTTCCTCAGTTATTCTGTTGCTGTCGCCGCCGTTTGGTTCGCCAGAATTTGGAAAATGTTTGTTGGATTTTTGTAAAAACTTTAAAACTTCATAACTTTCTCAATTCACAACCATTTTTGACATTCTTTATATGGAAATGAAGCTTTGGAGTAGAAGAACAAAGTTATACCTTTTGGGAGTCCAAAAAATGGATGGAGATGGACTGAAAATGGCTCGAGAGTCTCGATCTTAATTCTGACGTCACAAAATTGTGTATTTTCACGTTGGCTTAGTTTCAAACTTGGACTAATGACCTAGGGAAGTTGTTTAGTTGCTTCTAAATCTTCCAAAACCTTGTAACTTGGATGGAAAGTCGTCGGAGAAGTTCTATCAAAGTTAGAGCTCTGAGTTGAGAAGTCAAAACTCGCTCGTTTTTAAATTGGGTCTTACGGATAGACTTAGGGAGATGAAAGGAGTACGATGGTGGTGGTTTGAACGTCGATCTGTGACGTTTGCTGATGTTGTTTGTGTTGCAGAGAGAAAGAGAGGTGCGGAGTGAGAGTAACGAAGAAGAGAGAGAAAGAAAGAATTTGATTGGATGAGAGAGAGAGAGTATCTGATTGGGTGAGAAAAAGTAGGAAGAGGTGTGATTGGGTGATGGGGTAAAAAGGAAACCAATTTTTCAAATGAGATGTGTCCAATAATATGACAATTCTAGAAGTTGAAAGAAAAATCTACTTCAACCTATCTAAAATAATGCCCACCGATACTCAATAATTCGCACACATGTGTACATTTTACCTGGTTTTAACGTACTTTAACTAAGCATAATTTCTTCGTTACAAATCTGATTTGGGTCTAACTCATGCTCACGCGTTCGTAATAACGAGTACTATTTAATTACTATAACAAGAAAAATAAATTAAATGCCAAACAACAAACGTACACGT
This sequence comes from Malus domestica, assembly GCF_042453785.1. Classification (NCBI taxonomy): domain Eukaryota; kingdom Viridiplantae; phylum Streptophyta; class Magnoliopsida; order Rosales; family Rosaceae; genus Malus; species Malus domestica. The sequence goes on from NC_091666.1 coordinate 7,235,382, forward strand.
CGGATTTCTACTTTGCCAAAAAGGGCATATCCGTCATTTTACACACTCGAGAAGGAAATTACATGAAAAATTAGGGACGAGTTGTCACAACCTACTCCCCTTCAAAAAATTTTGTCCTTGAAATTTCAACACTACTGAGGATTATAGTTAAAGAACAAACGTGGATAAAGATCTTGTATGCGCTTCTCTGTTTCCCAGGTAGCTTTCTCAACTGAGTGGTTTCTCCATAAGACTTTCACCAGTGGAACGGTTTTGTTTCTGAGAACTTTTTCTTTCCAATCAAGAATCGTCACTAAAACCTCATTGTAACTCAAGTCTGGGTTAATCTCAAACGGCTAGGGCTGAATCACATGTGACGGGTCAAAGACGTATCTCCGTAGCATGGACACGTAGAATACATTGTGCACTTTTGAAAATTTTGGTGGTAAATCAAGTTGATAGGAAACTTCACCAACTCACTTTATAATATGATATGGCCTGCTAAAATGAGGACTTAGCTTTCCTTTCTTCCTGAAACGTACAACGACTGTCCATGGTGGTAGTTTTAAAAATACCCAATCTCTAATCGCATACACTCTGTTTGTCGAATGTTTGTTTGCTATACTCTTTTGTAGATCTTGTGCTGCCTTTAGATTTTCTTTTATCACTTGAATATTCTGCGTCATCTTGTCTACTGTTTTAGGACCCACCCAAACTCTTTTTCCGACCTCGGACCAACACAAAGGTGTACGGCAAGGTTTCCCATACATTGCTTTGAATTGTGACATACCAATGCTGGAGTGGAAGCTGTTATTGTAGGTGAATTCTATTAATGGTAAGCGTTTGTGCCGTCTTTGAACTGAAGAACTGAAGATCTCAACATGTCTTCTAATGTCTAAATAGTTCTCTTGGATTGTCCATCAATATGAGGATGATAGGTGATATTGTAGAGAAATTTCAACCCTAGGTTTCTTTCTCTCTACTTTGACCTGCTGACAGATCGGACAACGACTCACGTACTCAGCAATTTCTCTCTTCATTCCTAGCCAATTGTAGAAAGGTCAGATGGCATGATACATTTTAGTACTCCCGGGATGCATTGCATTAGCTAAGAGGTGTGCCTCGTCGAAAATTTCTTTCTTCAGTTCTTCCACCTTCGGTACATACATTCAATCACCTTGTATAAGCATACCGTCAATTCTTTGTACTCTGAGGTCTCTTCTATTGACGTTCATCATTGCTTGTTTTGACTCCTGATTCTGAGTCGTTCATCTGAGCCTCAAGATCATGGTCTAATGAGACTGGTCTGACTTGAAAGTTGGCTAGTAGGGTTCTCTGGTGATCCACTCCCACGACGGTTCTAATAGATCTTAGGTTAGTTAGAAAAGGAACATGTCATGCATAAGGAGCATTGAGTCGACCGTGAGATTTTCTGCTGAGAGCATCTTTCGTACTGTTCGAATGATCGGGATAATTATTCAATAGTGCAGTCATAATCGCTGATCAATTCCATCCACCTACGCTGCCTAAGATTAAGTTCTTTCCAAGTAAAGATATACTTGAGGCTTTTGTGATCAATGAAGATTCGACACATTTTCCCATAGAGATAGGGCCGCCAAATTTTCAAAGTGAAAATAATAGCTGCCAACTCTAGGTTATGGGTAGGGTAGTTCATTTCATGGGGTTTTAATTGTCATGAGGCATACGCGATCACCTTTCCATGTTGCATCAACACACAACCCAAACCATTCAGAAAGGCATCATTATAGATATCGAAATTCCCATTGTCATGGTAAGTGCCAGAACAAGTGCATAAGTGAGACAACACTTCAATTGCTGGAAATTTCACTCATAATCATCATTCCATTAGAATTTAACTCATTTCTTGGTCAACCTTGTCAAAGGCAGTGCTATGGCTGAGAAATCTTTCACAAAGCATCGATAATAGTCAGCAAGACTAAGAAAACTCCGTACTTTAGTGACAATCTGAGGTTGCTCCCAATTTTCCACTGTAACTACTTTATGAGGATTTACGAGAATACATTGAGCTGATACCACGTGTCCCAAGATAGGCACCTGATCCAACCAGAATTGGCATTTACTGAATTTAGTGTATAGTTGATTCTCCATTAGCTTCTTTAAAAACCAAACACAAATGTCTAGCATGGTCAACCTCGCTCTTGGAATACACCAGAATATCATCGATGAATACAATTACGAACCTATCAAGATATGGACAGAATACTTGATTCATCAGGTTAAAAAAGCTGCTAGACCATTTGTTCACCAGAATGGCATCATAAGGAACTCATAATGACCATATTAAGTTCGGAAGGCTATTTTCAGAACATCATCACTTCTAATTTTTAAATGATAATAACCGAACCTTAGATCAATTATCAAGAAAATGCAAGCACCACGAAGTTGGTAAAAAAGATCATCGATACAAGGTAATGGATAACGGTTTTTAATCGTCACCTGATCCAGATGTCTATAATCGATACATAGCCTCAATGTTCCGTCTATCTTCCTCACAAACAAGACTAGAGTTCCCCAAAGGGAAGTGCTGGGTTAAATAAATTCTGTTGATGCACAAAATCAGCGAGGACTTTGGTACAACAGAAAGTGTTAAGTTTGTGACCTTTGCTAGATTGCTCCGGTCACTAGTGTGGATTAGTAAGTAAATGGATAGGGATAGGGATAGGGAAGCAAACACAAGATGTACGTGGTTCACCCATATTGGCTTCGTCCATGGAGTAGAAGAGTTCTCATTATTTGTGAAGGGTTTACACAAGTACATAGGTTCAAACTCTCTTTTAGTGAGTACTAGTGAATGATTTAGTACAAATGACCTTAGGAAATATTGTGAGAGAATGATCTCTATTTATAGAAGAGAGTTTCTAGTTTCATGTTTACATTGACACGTGTCGTGTTGTGATTGGCTTCTGATGTTGACATGTGTCGCGCTATGATTGGCTTCTAATGTCGACACGTGTCGCACTGTGATTGGCCTCCTAGTTGGAGGGAAACTCTTTTGGGTCCTTGATGATATAACGTTGATCGGTGCTCAGTAGTTTCAGGATGGTAAAGTATGGTACAAACAGTGCTCCCCTAAGTTCCCGAGTGAAGGAAGCTCTTCGGTTGGGGACTTGCAAGATCCAAGCTATTGAGTAATCACGAAACTTCTAAGTACCGAAGTGTGGTATCATTTTCACTTGCCTTATCTGTCTCATATATAGATGTGGCATCTTCTCTAGAAGTACTTTTCCTCCATCCAGGGGTGGTATCTTTAATTGATGAAGATGCACAAGGTAATGTATCAATTTCACTTGAAGCTTACTTGTAGTTTTGGGCTTGGTCAAGTGCGATACAAACCCTATAGTAGGAGTCCCCCAAGTCGCCGAGCTAGGAGAATTGCTGAAGGAGGTAACAGACTAGGTAAGTAATTAGACTTCCAAGCAAGCAACCTAGATCAGAGGTTCGACTTCGGCTTCCGGTTGATTGTTCCCCTTCTCCTTGTGTCGTAAACAACAACAAGGATAAGGAGAAGCAAATGGAGAATAGATGATATGAGACACTTTTGCTTTTGAAGAAGTAACTTTTCACAGGCTTATTCTTGAACTGGGCTGGAGGTTTTTCTGGTTTCCTCCAGAGTATAAGGTCGACTCAAGAATTTGAGGGTCAAAACAAGTCTATCAAATCTAGAGTACGTTCGACCCTGATGATATGAGATACTTTAATGTTGACAAAGTAGTGGATGTATCAGCACATGTTCTGTTACGCTTGTCTCCATATGCTTCTTTGTATCCTTCTCACTTGCCCTATCTGTTCCTCAGGCAGATGTGGTATCTTCTCTAGAAGCATAAGATGTTGAAGATGAGTACTCGAGAGCAATGCTAGGAAAGTAATCAGGCAAGGGGTTCCAGGCAGGCAGTTCTTGACTGGAAGCTTGATTCCAAGTGTTGACTGATTGCTCTATGTCTCCTTGTCTTGCAGTTACGACAGGGAAAAAGCATGATATGGTATACTTTTACTTTTAACCCTGATGATATGGAATACTCCTTGCTCTGGTGTGGCTTGTTTCCAGAGGTATTATCGGGAGGAAAAAAAGCTGAGTATTTCGAGAGACTCTACTGAGGGTGCCTTCTCGGATGTGAAGAAAAGTTGAGCATTTTTTTTATTTGCAAGTCTACCTGGCTGTGGAGGATGGAGGTCGACATATATAGGAGTCTCCCTAACAACAAGTAGTGGTGCTATTCCTTTACCCTTCTTGGTCATAGCAATGTAGTAGGAGCTGCAAGCTTCACGTGTTTTAACTTTGTCAGAGCACTTTGAAAAAGTGATCTGTGGTATATAGAAAGCTGATGTTGCATGTGAAGATTGCAGAAAAGCTTTATCTAAGGAAATCTGGCTCTCAAAGTTCGGAGAGCGACGCCTCTTCGATTTTCGAACAAGCAATCATGTTGGGGATTTGGCTCTCGAGATTCAAAGAACGGTGCCTCTTCGATTTTTGAGGAAGCAATCCTGTTGGGGTCTGACTCTTAAGATTCGTAGAGCAGTGTCTTTTCGATTTTTAAGAAAGTAATCTTGTTGGGAGTCTGGCTCTCAAGATTCAGAGGGCGGTGCCTCTTCGATTTTTGAGCACGTAATCCTGTTGGGAGTCTGGCTCTCGAGATTCGGAGAGCGGTGCCTCTTCGATTTTTTGAGAAAACAATCCTGTTGAGAGTCTGACTCTTGAGATTCGGAGAGCAGTGTCTCTTCGATTTTTGAGAAAGTAATCCTGTTGGGAGTCCGGCTCTCGAGATTCGAAGGGCAGTGCCTCTTCGATTTTTTAGCGCGTAATCCTGTTGGGAGTCTAGCTCTTAAGATTCGGAGAGCGGTGCCTCTTCAATTTTTGAGCAAGCAATCTTGTTGGGAGTGTTTTCTCGAATGTAAGTAAGGGTTGGGCATTTTTGCCAGTCTGCCTTGCCACGGAGCACAGAGGTTGACACACATTTAGACTTTCTAGTTATCAAGCATTGGTGCTGTTCTTTTACCCTTGTGGGTAATAGTAGGGTAGATGGACCTTCAAAATTTATGTGTCTAAACTTTGTCAAAGATCTTTGGCAAAGTTATTTGTGGTACCCGATGAGCTAATGTTGTGTGTGAAAAGTGGTGCTTCTTCGAAATTCGAAGAGTGGTGCCTCTGCGATTTTTGAACCAACGACTCTGTTGCCCTTTCTTTTGTAAGGGCACCAATTGTGTGCAAGAAGTACATTCAGAGAGTTATTGCTTGTAGGAATTTTCCCATTACTTCAGAGATTTATTGCACCTCATTTCTCATTCATCATTTCTGAGAATGTTTGACCCATCTGACCGTCGTTTTAACTTGAACTTTGGTGAAGAGGCAGCCATGCCTTCTCAAGACAACATATGACGCCCATCCTTCTTATCCCATACTGGTCTTCTTACTGTTGGGGACTCTATGATGAAGAATGATATGACCGCTGCGGTGGTGGCCAGGAACCTTCTCACTCCTAAAGATAATAGACTACTTTCCAAACGGTTTGATGAGTTAGTTGTTAAGGATTCTTTGGCTCTCAATGTTCAGTGTGCAGGTTCTGTGTCTAATATGGCCCAACGCCTATTTGTTCGAACCCGGCAAGTTGAATCATTGGCGGCTGAAGTGATAAGTCTCAAACAGGATATCAGATGGCTCAAGCATAAGAATAAACAGTTGCATAGGCTCGCACATGACTATGCTACAAACATGAAGAGGAAGCTTGACCAGCTGCAGAAATCTGATGGTCAGATTTTACTTGATCATCATAGGTTTGTCGGTTTGTTCCAAAGGCATTTATTTCCTTCGTCTTCTGGGGTTGTACCGCGTAATGAAGCTGCAAATGATCAACTTTCGGTGCCTCCTCCTTTTGGGGTTCTGCCTAGTACTGAGGCTCCGAATAATCACCTTCTGGTGCCTCATCTCTCAGGGGCTCTGCCGACTGCTGAGACTTCTCTTGAGCAACCTTTGTGAAGGCTCCCTTTTGTTCGTTTATTTTGATTCATGTATATGTACATATTTGTAATTTATCAGAGATATCAATAACAAGCTTTGCTTCATTTCAACGTATTGTGTTAAATACACAAAGGCCTTCTTCACTAAGTTTTTTGAATTTTTCCTTTTGTTGAAGCTTGTATGTTGAAGTTTTGTGAGGGAAGCATGTAGGTTGAGGTAGTGCTCCCTTAATTTCCTGAGTGAGGAAAACTTCTCGGTTGGAGATTTGAAAAAATCCAAGTCACTGAGTAGTCGTGAGACTTTTGAGTATCAAGGTGTAGTAGCATATGGTAGGAGTCCCCCAAGTCTCCGGTCGAGGGAGTTGACGAAGGAGGTGTCTTGCTAGTAGCCAAGTTTCCAAAGTAACAAAACTTCACCATTTTCCTTTCTAAATGGTAGCCCAAAACTCTTCTTTCATATATATTTGTTATGAAAGTTGTTAGGCCCAAAGACGAGGAGGCCTAGGCAATTTTTTTTTTGAATTTTAGATTTTTTTTGAATTTCCAAATTTTTGAATTTTCAATATATATATATATATATATATATATATATATATATTTTAAGCTTTATAGGTGAAGCTTTGAGGTTGAAGCTTTGTTGGGTACCATGAATTCATTTTGCTTCACACTATCTTGATCAAGATAGTGTGAAGTTTTTATAGGTGAAGCATTTGTGTTGAAGCTTTGTAGGTGAAGCTTTTGTGGGTGAAGCTTTTGTGGTGGGGGAAGCTTTTGTGAGTGAAGTTTTTGTGATGGGGGAAGCTTTTGTGGGTGAAGCTTTTGTTGGTGAAGCTTTTATGGGTGAAGCTTTTGTAGGTGAAGCTTTTGTGGGTGAAGCTTTTGTGGTGGGTGAAGCTTTTGTTGGTGAAGCTTTTATGGGTGAAGCTTTTATGGGTGAAGCTTTTGTAGGTGAAGCTATTGTGGGTGAAGCTTTTGTAGGTGAAGCTTTTATGGTGGGTGAAGCTTTTATGGGTGAAGCTTTTGTAGGTGAAGCTATTGTGGATGAAGCTTTTATAGGTGAAGCTTTGGAGTTGAAGCTTTGTAGGTGAAGCTTTGAAGTTGAAGCTTTGTAGGTGAAGCTTTGGACTTGAAGCTTTGTTGGGTACCATGAATTGATTTTGCTTCACACTATCTTGATCAAGATAGTGTTAAGCTTTTGTAGGTGAAGCTTTTGTGTTGAAGCTTTGTAGGTGAAGCTTTTGTGGGTGAAGCTTTTGTTGGTGAAGCTTTTGTGGTGGAGGAAGCTTTTGTTGGTGAAGCTTTTATGGATGAAGCTTTTGTAGGTGAAGCTTTTGTGGGTGAAGCTTTTGTGGTGGGTGAAGCTTTTGTTGGTGAAGCTTTTATGGGTAAAGCTTTTATGGGTGAAGCTATTGTGGGTGAAGCTTCTGCAGGTGAAGCTTCTGCAGGTGAAGCTTTTATGGTGGGTGAAGCTTTTATGGGTGAAGCTTTTGTAGGTGAAGCTTTGGAGTTGAAGCTTTTGTTGGGTACCATGAATTGATTTTGCTTCACACTATCTTGATCAAGATAGTGTGAAGCTTTTGAGAATTTATAGTTGTCCTCTATTGATGAAGCTTTTGTTGGTGAAGCTTTGTTGGGTACCACGGATTGATTTTGCTTCACACTATCTTGATCAAGATAGTGTGAAAGTTTTAAGAATTTGTAGTTGTCCTTCATTGATGAAGATTTGTTGAATTTCCTTTTTTTTTTCTTTTTTTTTGTTGGAAATTAGAAATTTGAAAATGTGGGAGAGACAACATATACAAACTTTGCTTCTACACTATTGAGCAAGAGATTGTGATGCAAGCCACACCTTATAGTAGTTGAAGGTTTGGATGAACCATATAAATTGAATTTGCTTCGAACAATCTTGAATTTGCCTCGAAGGTTTGAGAATTGTAGTTGCCCTTCATTGATGAAGCTTTTGTTGGCACCATAAATTGGTTTTGCTTCACACTATCTTGATTAAGAGTGTGTGAAGCTTTTGAGAATTGTGGTTGCCTTTCATTGATGAAGCTTTTATTGGCACCATAAATTGGTTTTGCTTCACACTGTCTTGATCAAGAGTGTGTGAAGCTTTTGAGAATTGTGGTTGAACTCCTTTGATGAAGCTTTTCTTGGCACCATAAATTGGTTTTGCTTCACATTGTCTTGATCAAGAGTGTGTGAAACTTTTGAGAATTGTGGTTGCCCTCTATTGATGAAGCTCTTGTTGGCACTATAAATTGGTTTTGCTTCACACTGTCTTGATCAAGAGTGTGTGAAGCTTCTGAGAATTGTGGTTGAACTCCTTTGATGAAGCTTTTGTTGACACCATAAATTAGTTTTGCTTCACACTGTCTTGATCAAGAGTGTGTGAAGTTTTTTAGAATTATGGTTACCCTCCATTGATGAAGCTCTTGTTGGCACCATAAATTGGTTTTGCTTCACACTGTCTTGATCAAGAGTGTGTAAAGCTTTTGAGAATTGTGGTTGCCCTCCATTGATGAAGCTTTTGTTGGCACTATAAATTGGTTTTGCTTCACACTGTCTTGATCAAAAGTGTGTGAAGCTTTTGAGAATTATGGTTGCCCTCCATTGATGAAGCTCTTGTTGGCACCATAAATTGGTTTTGCTTCACACTGTCTTGATGAAGAATGTGTGAAGCTTTTGAGAATTGTGGTTGCCCTCCATTGATGAAGCTCTTGTTGGCACCATAAATTAGTTTTGCTTCACATTGTCTTGATCAAGAGTGTGTGAAGCTTTTGAGAATTGTGGTTGTCCTCCATTGATGAAGCTCTTGTTGGCACTATAAATTGGTTTTGCTTTACACTGTCTTGATCAAGAGTGTGTGAAGCTTTTGAGAATTGTGGTTGCCCTCTATTGATGAAGCTCTTGTTGGCACCATAAATTGGTTTTGCTTCACACTGTCTTGAACAAGAGTGTGTGAAGCTTTCTACGAGTTGTAGTGTTTGCATACAGAGGGAAAATATCTGAAGCAGATGCAAGAGGGCTGAATAGCTTGATCTTCGTATGCCATGCACTGAAGTTATTGTTGGCTTGCAATAAGACTTTGTTGGTGACTATAACTCTTGTTGGGCGTAAGTTCTCCCTTAGTTGAGTTGTCAAGCTTGAGGGTTTTTGATTATTTGTGAATGCTAGGAGTTCACATGTACAAGTTGTACCACTCATCTTCTGGTAGGTGGAATGAATGGTGAGTTGCTTTCATCACTTGATTGGTGGTACGAAGGTGAGTTCCTTCATCACATTTCATAATATTTCATCACCTGGTTGATGGCACGAGGATGAGTTCCTTCTTCACCTGGTTGGTGGCATGAATAACAAGTTGCCAAATGATATTAGAGTACGGGTTGTACATTTCATCACCTGGTTGATGGTATAAAAGAGAGTACTGGTTGTAAATTTCATCACCTGGTTGGTGGCATGAAGATGAGTTCCTTCTTCACTTGGTTGGTGGCATGAGTGGCAAGTTGCCAAATAATATTAGAGTACTGGCTGTACATTTCATCACCTGGTTGGTGGCATGAAGGAGAGTACGGGTTGTACATTTCATCACCTGGTTTGTGGTATGAAGATGAGTTCCTTCTTCACCTGGTTGGTGGCATGAGTGGCAAGTTACCAAATGATATTAGAGTACGGGTTGTACATTTCATCACCTGGTTGGTGGCATGAAAGAGAGTACGGGTTGTACATTTCATCACCTGGTTGGTGACAGGAAGATGAGTTCATTCTTCACCTGGTTGGTGGCATGAATGCAAGTTGCCAAATGATATTAGAATATGGGTTGTACATTTCATCACTTGGTTGGTGGCATGAAGGAGAGTACGAGTTATACATTTCATCACCTGGTTGGTGGCATGAAGATGAGTTCCTTCTTCACACTTCATTACCTGGTTGGTAAGAATAAAGGCAAGGTGTCGAGGCACATTGTAGCAAGTGTCGAAGACATAAAGTATGTTGAACCATTTCGAAGCACAATTGGCTTATGTATGGATGTGTTGGAATGTATGATGTTTATGTATGAATGTGTTGGAATGTATGATGTTTATGTATGAATGTGTTAGAATGTATAATGTTTATGTTGATTGATATGAGTGATGCTTATGAATGTTTTGCTATGCATGAATGGATCCATGCTTTTGATATGTGAACCATGTTGGTTGTAACACTTAGTATCACATACTTTGTGTCAAAGTACGTATATTGAAGCTCTGAGTTGGAGTATAAGGGTAGGTCAATGTAGACCAAGTGTTCCAGTGCTAGGAACGCAAAAGACTCAGAAGAAGTTGTCTTAAATCCTTCTTCTTTAAGTATTTGCTGAATGGCTTGTGTGACAAAAGATCTCAAGCGGTTGAGAGTCAAAACATTTGTAATGTGTATGCCTTCTTATAATAGCATTTCCTTCAGTACCTAATCCTCCACTTTGAAAGAGTGAGGCTTGGCCCCATAGTCATAGCAGTTGACGTTACGTTTACGCCTGGTTGTCCTGATACGAACTTTTATCCCTCTTGTTGTAATGGGCTTGCTGAGAGTAAAAATCGTTCATCTTACCAAGAGACAGATACATTTGGTGACTTAGCGAGTAGCTAAATGAGGCAGGAGATGATGCAATGGGTGTCTGAATGGCCAATATCTCCTCACTTGGTAGAACTTGACTTCCACTTCCCATTTGTTGATAGGGGTTAGCCATATGGGGGTTCCTTTGGTATGTCATTGCTTCGGTGGAGGCGTGGTGTAAACCTGTGCCATCATCTCAGAGTAAGTCTTCCAAGTGTTGGCATTGATCATGTACTTGAAGAAACAATCATGTAGGCCTGCCGTGAAAGCCTTAAGGGCTGTCTTATCATCTGCCTCAGCGCAACGAGAATACTCATGGCTGAAGCGACTGGCATACTCTCGTAGTGACTCGTCCGGTTTTTGGCGAATAGTGTACAAGTCATCTATATAATGCAAGTGATCGGTTTAGAAAATGTATTGAGAGAGAAACAGTTTCCTCAATTCCTCAAATAAGTTTACTGTCTGAGGTGGAAGATGGCAATACCAGTTTAAAGCTCCATCAGAAAGGGTGGAGGGAAAGAGAAGACATCGCTCTTCGTCGGTGTGCATCTGATATGCCATGGTGGACTCAAGGAGGTTAATGTGTTCAATTGGGTCATCCCTTCCAGTATGGAGGTGTAAACCAAGCTTTTGTTTTGTCTTCGCTTGAAAGGGGTGTCGAGGATCCTTCTTGTGAGAGGGCTAGGCCTGGGTTGGTTCCAGTCAGGTATCTCGGCCTGACGTTCGAGCTTCAACTTGTTTACTTCCTCAATGAGCTGTAGGACAAGGGGGTCCTGAGTGGAGTCATGTACCACTGGAATTTTCTTTCGTAAGTCTCAATTGCCTCTTGGAAGTAGGAAAGTTTGAGCAAGGGCGTGTGGTTTTTTCTTGGACTCATCGTACTAACTTTTAGAGCGAGTTTGTCGGAATACCTCAAAGTCCCCAGTACCTTCATGTTCCTCTGGGACATGTCGTTCCTTCCCTATATTGGTAGCTGGCTTGGGTCGTGGGAAGGGATCGAGTCTTTCAAAAACCCTTGGGTCATTGATCTTTGAGCATATGTGGAGAGGATTATCTCGACGTTGCTTTAAGAAGTCTCGGCAGTCATGATAAACGACTTTCGATCCTTCCAACCATTTTGCAAGGAGGTGTCTTCCTCCATTTCTTCTACTTCAGGTCGAAGCATCGGGTTGAGAGAAGTCTCATGTTGATCAATGTTTTGATGATTAGTTCACTCCTCATCAGGGATACCCATGTCAAAGGGAGGTGACCCTCCGTGTTGGGGGGCACCCAGATGTTGGTTGATGTCCATAGGGGCAACGAGCTCGCGTGTTTGAGTACGCTTAGTTTTATGGAGCGTCTCAAATAGCTTATCATACTGCTCCTGGAGGACCTTATTCTTCATTGCTATCTTGTTGTTTTGAGCTTCTAGCTCATCGACTTTAGCTTGAAGAGCAACCTTCTTTCCTTCATTCTTTCGTTGCTTTGCACTAGGTGCAAGATGGGTGTCATTCTGTGTGTTATGGCTTCCTTTGCTCCCCATGTTGGAGAGGGATACCTGGTCAAAATAGAGTGTACGAATGGTAAAAACCAGCTTGGCAAAGCTGAAGAGAGTGGGAATAAGTGTCGTTCCCACAGATGGCGCCAAATGTTGATGCACAAAATAAGCGAGGACTTTGGTACAACAGAAAGTGTTAAGTTTCTGACCTTTGCTAGATTGCTCCGGTCACTAGTATGGATAAGTAAGTAAATGGATAGGGATAGGGAAGCAAACACAAGATGTACGTGGTTCACCCAGATTGGCTACGTTCATGGAGTAGAAGAGTTCTCATTAATTGTGAAGGGTTTACACAAGTACATAGGTTCAAGCTCTCATTTAGTGAGTACTAGTGAATGATTTAGTACAAATGACCTTAGGAAATATTGTGAGAGAATGATCTTTATTTATAGAAGAGAGTTTCTAGTTTCATTCTTAAATTGACACGTGTCGTGTTGTGATTGGCTTCTGATGTTGACACATGTCGTGCTATGATTGGCTTCTGATGTCGACACGTGTTGCGATGTGATTGGCCTCCTGGTTGGAGGGAAACTCTTTTGGGTCCTTGATAGTATAACGTTGACCGGTGCTCAGTAGTTTCAGGATGGTCAAGTATGGTACAAACAAATTCCTTATAACAAGTTCTTGCAACTGGGTTTTTAATTCTCTCAACTTTGCAAAAGCCATACGAGAAGGTGCTAGAGAAATAGGGTCAGTACCTGGAACTAGGTTAATGGTGAACTCCACTTCACAATCCGGTGGTAAGCCAAGTAGGTCATTTGGAAAAACATCAAGAAAATGATTGACTACTCATACGTCTTGCACTCATACATGAATATCTTCAGTCCACACTACGTCAACCAAGTAGCCTTGCCAACCCTTTCTCAACATTCGCTTTGCCTTTATAGCAGATATTACTCTGTGTTTTAGACCACTACGTTCACCGATAAAGGTTACAATAGGCATGCCTAGTTGATGGAAACTAACAATTTTTTGACAACAATTCAACATGCATAATTGAAATCTAACCAATCCATGCCCAAGATTACATCGAAGTCAACAATATCCAAAGGGACGAGATTGGCCGGCATTACTCCTAATTAACATAACAGATTTCACCTCTAAGCATTGAAAACTCCAAATCATAACTGAGGGGAGTGGGGTGAGGTTGAGTCTTTTGAGAAAACATATAGAAAATAACCGAGTGAGTAGCACCTGAGTCAATTAAAATTCTAGTATAGTGGCTTAGAACATTCAACGTACCCATGATTAAGTCAGGATTATTCTAAGCATCCTATTGAAGGAAATTATTTGTGAAAACTAGTTCATTTGAGCAATACCTATGCATGCAATTAACAATTAAAAGGCGGAATCATGCTTATATGCACTAAAAATCAAAACTTTATCTATGAAATTCAAGGCCTAGTAATTGTGGTGAACTGAGACTCAACTCAAATCTTAAAGAAAAGAGTTGAGAAACTTTTATACCTTTGAAGCATCTCTTTGCTTAGCAAAGGATATTCACCCATGTGAGGGCCTTTTTTTCTTAGTCTCTTTGTCCCTTGACTCTATTGATGTGGATGGTGGAACTTTGCGTCTTGGGTTCATGACTTCTTGGATCGATGAAGGAATGGATTATCCAAGTTCCAAAAAATAGGGAACCTATAAGTCTCCACACCAAGGAGAACATTGAGGAAAAGATGAGTGACCTATAGGAAAAAAAGATTGCTAGCTATTTTTCTCTAGGGTGGCCGGCCTCCTAAGAGAAGAGAAAGCTTTGTGTTCTCATCTTTTCTCTGTAGAAAACCCTTATGAACTTTTGGCTATAAATGGCCCTTTTGAGTCTTTAGTCATTAAGTTGTCATACAGCTTAAGTTAATGGGCTTGACGGTTCTAAGCCCAAGGAGCCTTGAGGTCGAATAATTACTCAAAAGCTAAAACGAACTTATTCATATGATTAATTAACATATTAATCAATCCTAGCCATAAATAATTAAACCATTTAATTATCCTTACGCATCTCCATTGTTTCTTCAATCTCTACCTTACATGGTGTATGACTTATTAGGTTCCTTTTAGAGAGGCAATGGGTGATTAGAACTCTTCAAATCGATTGTGAATTGAAACATACTTTCAATTCTCCCTTTAGTGATTGTACACCGTTAGGGCTTCCACAAACCATGAGTGACACCTAGCAGTATATCATGGCTACCAAAGCTAATCAGAAGAGGTGGAGAACCTATTCAGTTTAGGATTACAATGCAATACGGTCTTTCTACAATACTCTTGACCATATTGTTTGGTTTGATAGTTTATTCATGTCTACTATACAATGTGATTCTTTTACTTATATGATTACATTGAATGTGATTTGGAACAACTTCCTAAATCTCATTCATACTCTAGCCAGAGATTCTTAATCATATCATAGAGTATTCTCCCTCAAACGGTTTGAAGGTCAGAGATCCCTTATTGTGCATTCACTTGCTTCCATGGCTAAGTGGCTTAACCCTAACTATGTCGTGGATACTCTTTGACGAAGTGACTTTGACATAGTCAAAGATCAAAGACCTAACCACAAGATAACTATGATGCCTCAGGTTAAAGGACTACTTTGCATTATCCCAACCATGAGTTCTCATGTGACATGAGTATGAGAACTCCTTGTTGATCGCATTTAGTGGAGTCATTCTCTATTGAGCACCTACATGCTTGTCTTGGAGTCAGTCACACCAATGACTCGAGACTAGTCACTCTCCCTAAGAGAAGACATAGCACGTATTAATCTTAACGGACCGTCAATGCCCAATTGGCAATCTTATGATCAAGAACGTTTAGGATATGTATACGAAAGAGAATCGTATCATGAATCTAACTTCTTTAGATCACATTCTCTCATTGGACTTATTGTTTAAGCATATAACATTTATATGAGACGACTTTAAACAATAATCTTTGCCCTTTATATTAAACTAGATTAGTTTAACATGTGAAATGTCCGTAAAGTATCATCATATGATTGACTTTAGAGCACATTTCCAACACCTATATGGTGATGTTGTTGATGCAACCTTGCACTTGTTGTTTGCCTCCACTACCTCTACTTGCCTGATTTTATTTCCACATCCCTGATTACCTCATCCTTGATTGTTTGATTTGTCTGCTTGCTCGAGCCACTGTTACTAGAAGCTACATCAGGACTCTGATACTGTCATCCAATATACCATTATGCCCCGCTACCTTGATACGGTATATAACCTTTCTGATAATGTTGAATGTCAGCTGTGTACTAGTACGCTTTTCCCAGATACTGTGATATGTCACCCTGATAGTGGAAAACACCTTCATAACCGATATGCAGGTATGCACTAGGTCTAATAATGTTGAATGTCAGCTGTGGAGGGATTGCTACTATTAGTGCAGGAATTCTGAGGTCATTGATTAGACATGTGCCCCTCTTGGCTACATATGTAACATCCTTTATTTCCCCTCTTACATTCACCATAGTGACGATTAATGCACTAGTGATGGAACTGAGCACCAGAATGGTTGGAACTTCCTTGATTCTAAAAACATGAATTTCTAGTAATTTGCCGCCCTTTCGAGGTGTATTGGAACTTGAACCCCTGCTAGATGATCTGGAACTGTTACCATTTCTCTTGAAATATTAAGTCTTTCAGGCACCAAATGATGACTGCCCCCTGTTGTCTTCCTCTGAGTGTTACTGTTTTCCTCTCCATCATCGTCATTGGGGCCATTTTCGAAATCTTCAACATGAAGTAAAACTTCAAAAAATTCTTGATAGGTAGTGCATGGAGTTGATGCTGCCAAATAACGAAGTCGTTTACGAGTCCCTTTCTTAAACTGACGAAACATTTCTTTCGAATTTTCAGCAATAGTAGGACAATAGCGAGATAAATCAATGAATTTTCGGTGATACTCTGTTGCTGACATTTTACCATTTTTCAATTATGTGAACTCATCTTTTTTTTCGATCCTTGTATTCAGAAGGTGTGAATCTGGCATCAAATAAATGCTTAAATACATCCTAGCTTCTAGCATCCTGTGCAGACATCTGGCGTGACTCGTAAGTCAACCATGACTTCGCTCATCCTTAGAAAAACCACGTCACTATTTCGAGCCATCATTCAGCCGGAAAATTTCCATGTCCCTGCATAGCTTGAAAAGTCTTTTCAACATGCTCAAACTAAGCCTCGGCTACTTCAGGTCCTTCGTTGCCAAAGAACTTATTTATTTGAAGATGAGATGTGGTCTCTAAGGTAGTTCTTTGGGAATGATGAATTGTTTTCTAAATAATGGTGGCGATAACCTCATCGAATTGCTCAAAATTAGGAAAGTTTGTCTCAGGTGGGAAAGGTGGCACTTTACGAGGTGGCATGATTCTGACATACGAGATAAAAAAAAATTATTAGGACTTATAACACATATGACGAACACAGGACTACCAAACATATGCTTTGATACTGAACTGATGCACCTCGACTGAAGTCGAGGCATGCTGGTCAACACCCGAAGGTGACGTAGCCAAAAGGAAAATGAGGTAGAAATATGGGTAAATTTAAACTGAAACAAGAAGTTATTTAAGCTAATAAAGAGACTGTACAGTAGTGGGAAAAACCTATAATACATAAGCAGTCAGACCATAGATGACAGTACGACATAAGTAGACTAGTCGAATCTAGCTAAGATACTTATTACACAACTGGAAATAAACTCCTACATTTATTTGGGTAGATGTCAAAATTGCCAGAGATCCCTTGTATGCTACAGATGATTTAGCTAACTAAATCCTAGAGGAGCGAAAAATAGAAAGTGTGAGTGGGCAAAAACAAAGGTTTAGGAAACACATTTATTTTCCGAACATACTAACCCCTCGCCATAAAACTAGTTTTCAGAAAATCATACTACGTATAAGTATGAAATCAAATGTAATTCATCAATATTTCAAGAAACACAACAAATCATAATATCTCAACCGTAGCATATGAAAATTAGGTGCTCATCAATCTATGCTAACACACGAGTTCATGTAGAGAAATTCTGACATGAACAGGACTGAGTGTAATTATAATATATGCTCTAGTACTACAATCACGTGAAGGCTGGTGCTAAACGCATCACATACGAGCCCTAGTTGCCTAGTGCAACTTAGGATAGGACTGGCACCTACAATGAATCCAAAGTGAGCGTGCGGTGCGATGTGAACATACACCTGAAGCCTGGCCTTTACTCGAGGTTAGTACTACATCGGTGCAAGCATGCATGATGAGCAGATAAAATGTATATGAACATGCCATGACAATTTATAAATCTCAACAATATATTAGTACTTGTAAAATGAAATAAAACATGGCATGATAAGCATAATATTAAATCCAAATGCCTTTGTTGAAACTATAAAACTTTATACATAATATATGTAAAAACAAATGCCCACTCACTAATACGCAGTAGAATTGTAGCCTTCTAGCTTTGCTTGACCTCATACGTCCTCAGGATAATTCTTTCCTATATGTGAAACAACAATAGTGATTAATTAATTAAAACATACATGAAAAGGCTAGAAAAATCAACCATAGTTTGCTCAAACGGAGGGTTTTAATATACGAAAACATTCTACGCGACGTCATGGACTCATACACTTTAACCATGCACCCCCATAAAGCGACACGTGTAGCCCACGCGCTGGCAGAGACCCTAGGGAATATTCCGTCAACTGACGAAATATTTCGTTAACTATAACGTAATACCTTAAAAGTGTGAGTAATGGAATATTATCCTTCTTCCTCAGTTCTCTGGTTGCCGTCCTCGCAGCTGCCTTGTTCCCCGGAATCTGAAAAATGTTTGTCGAATTTTTGCAAAACTTTAAAACTTCAAAACTTTCTAATTTCTCAACCATTTTCGACGTTCTTTATATGGAAATGAAGTTTGGGGGGGGGGGGGAGAAGAACAAATTTATACCTTTTGGGAGTCCAAAGAGTGGATGGAGATGGACTAAAAATGGCTCGAAAGTCTTGGCCTTAATTCCGACGTCTCAAAACCGTGTATTTTCACGTTGGCTTTGCTTCAAACTTGGACTAGGGACCTCGGTAAGTTGTTTAGTTGCTTCTAAATCTTCCAAAACCTTGTAACCCAGACGGAAAGTCGCTAGAGAAGTTCGATCCGAGTCGGAGCTTCGAGTTGGGAAGTCAAAACTCGCTCGTGTTTGAATCAGCTCTTATGGATGGACTCGTGGTGATGAGAGGAGTACGATGGTGGTTGTTTGAATGTCGATTTGTGATGTTTGATGATGGTGGTTTATGTTGCAAAGAGAAAGAGAGGTGCAGAGTGAGAGTGACGAAGAAGAGAGAGAGAGGGAGAGAGAGGGAGAGAGAGAGATAGAGAATTTGATTGGATGAGAGAAAGTATTTGATTGGGTGAGAAAAAGTAGGGATACGTGTGATTGGGTGATGGGGTAAAAAGGAAACCGATTTTAAAAATGAGATGTGTCCAATAATTGGACAATTGTAGAAGTACAAAGAAAAATCTGCTTCAACCTATCTAAAATGGTGTCCATTGACACTCAATAATTCACACACGTGTACAATTTTACCCTTTGTTAACATACTTTAACTAAGCGTAATTTCTTCGTTACAAATCCGATTCAGGTCTAACTTGCACTCACTCGTTCGTAATAACAAGTACTATTTAATTATGATAATAGGAAAAATAAATTAAATGCTGAATAACAAACGTCGACGTCAGATTTTCACTATGCCAAAAACGGCATATCTGTCATTTTACACACTCGGGAAGGAAATTACATGGAAAATTAGGGACGGGTCGTCACAATTTAATCAAGTAAGACAAGAAAATGAGTTTTCTAATCGCTCGTGGATTTTAAGTTGATTTTGCTTTAAGTTGTCAAATATTTTAAGCCTTTGAATCTAAATTAATTTAATTTTATTACTAATATGCCTTTGATTGACAAGTCCTAAAAATGAAGAACTTGGAAAAGCAAGACTGCCTGAGTATTGATCACATGGTAAACGTGCCTAACTGTTCAAAGTAATCTTCTACCTATAAACCCTAAACTGAAAAATGAAAAAGTGATACAGATATACATGGTAGAAGCGTTGAGTGCATGATGAATTATGCAGCATCAGATAATTAAATTCTTTGTATAATGTAGTTATTTTTTTTATAATTAAAAGTAGGCAGACATCATGGTTTTTGTATAATTAATTTAGTTTAGCTACACTTGCAATCAAGACAGAGATTTAATATAAATAATTTTGAATTTTCCAATTCCAATCTTTCAGAGGCTGACTGGTATACGTACCATCTGCGATACTGGTCTTGGATATGAAGATATCAAGGCTTGATTTAGGCTAATACTTTAAACCATTCGAGGTTGTAAGGAAGATGAATATTAGACCTGATATTTTTTTACACGATTCGTTAACACGACATGAAAACAATACAAAAATAATGGATTTTGGATCAATACAATAGCTAATAGGGTCACCCGTTAGGAACCCATTGATAATGAGCCTTAACGGGTTTACACACAGGTAACTTGTTTCGACCCATTAAGAAACAATTTATTTTGATAAATTTTAAAGTTAAATTGCTAAAAAGCTTACTATATATAAAATACAATAGTCATACTATCTATATTGTATATTAAATATGTATTTAAGTATAAATAAAAATTCATAATTGCATCCTCCATGCGTAGACAATAGTTACATCGTCGTTTAGATTTTAAAAACCCTCCATACTCTCATGAACTTTGCTGCCAAGTAAACTAAGTCTAGGGCTTTTCCAAGGTGCATACTAGGTTCAATTAGGGAGCTTATTCCATTGATTATAGATGAAAGCTTTGGAATGCAGCCTCTGAGAGGCCAATTTATTTTGAGTATGCAAATGATGTGCCTGGGTCTGCTTTGGAACTTGAAACAACTTTTCTATTTGTTTGCTTTCGAAATGGATACGATGATCATTTTTCTTTACAATTGAGGTTCTTGATGGTATTGAATTGATTTATATGATCTTGTATATGTAGAGCTACCTTCCCACTTTGCTCATTTTCTTATTATTAGTCTGTCAATGCAACCAGCTTTTCAAAATTCCATATTTAAAAAAATATCAAGTTTTATAAAATAAAAAAAAAAAAAAATTGGAACCGAACCTAACAAAACCCAACCGAAAACAGACTGAACCGAAAAAACCAAAAGAAAACCGAACTGAATCGAACCAAACCGAAATTTCGGTTCGGTTTCAATTATGGCTGAACCGAATGAAACAGAACCCACCCCTAATAACACATACTAACCTTAGCGGATTGTCAATGACTAATTGGCAATCCTATGACTAGGAATGTTTTAGGAATGAAAATAAGAGAAATGTCTCGTTAATCTAACTTACTTAGATAATTTCTCTCTTAGGTTGAATACATTATTTGAATTTCCTTGTTGCTTAAACACATGATACAATAATCAGTGATTAACAATAAGCTTTGCCCTTCATTAAACAAATAAGAGTTTAACATAATGAGCATTCCAAAAGCTATTACATCAAATGAGTGGCTTTATAGGCATACTTCCAACATCTTCGACCTTATGGTTGACTGACTTCGCCCTATTAATTGAATCATCTGTCGGTAAATATTTCTTAACCGACGAAAGGGCATCCGTTACGTCTAGTTTGCTAGACAAGCCATAATTTCTGGTAGTGGAATCAACATATACGTTTATAAAAGTTATTTATATTACATAAGTTGACTAGGCCAGCCTTACAAAATAGAGATTGCCAACCAATTATTGAGAGTTCAATTTGTCAAAGGACCCCGCGAAGTAGACTCATACAAGAAAGTAACAAACAATTAGTTCATGTAATAATTAGGAATTCAAATAATTAATATCTATTTTGTTGATGCACAAAACTGGAGGTCTTGGAACAACGTAAATCCGACCGTGAATCTGCATGAAATGTAAATAACACAAGATGTATCGTGGTTCACCCCAAGGTTTGAGCTACGTCCACACTGATGTATTTCTCTGAGAGTATTTGTGAGGGAGAGAGTGTGAGAGCTTTGCTCTAGATAGGAGAAACTTAGGGTTTGTGAGGGTGAGGATGCCCTTTTATAGAATAAGGGCTCCTCCCCTTATTACATATTTGCCCCATCCTTTATTACATAATTACATTTAAGTCATCCGAATATTTATACGAGGTCTAAATACGAGGCCCTAAATATGGTATAAACAGTAGTCCCCTAAGTCTTCAGTCAAGAGAGTCTTTTGGCTGGAGACTTGAAATTCAGTCCATGTGTGGGCCGAAGTAACTAGATGTTGTCTTGAACTGATACTCGATATGAGGCAATGCTCAATCTGAAATGACGCTCAACTAGAAGTAGCACACGCTGCGAGGCTGCTCGGCTCGTGGCTTATGTTGCCTTGGTTGGCTCGGCTTGCGGCGTTTGAAGGTGAGGGAGTTCCTTTTAGAGGATAAGGGCTCGCTCCTCAATACATAAAGGGCTCGCTCCTCAATACATAAATGATGGGCTAGAGTTGATGCTCTCTAATGATGGTGAGGGAGTCACTTTTATAGAATAAGGGCTCGTTCCTCAATACATAAATGATAGGTTAGGAGTGATGCTCGCGGCGAAGCAGTTGCTTAGCTGGCGGCGTTGCTTTCTAATGATGGTGAGGGAGTCATTTTTATAAAATAAGGGCTCGCTCCTCAGTACATGAATAATGGGTGCTCTCTAATGAAAGTGAGGGAGTCCTTTTTATAGAATAAGGGCTCGCTCCTCAATACATAAGTAATGGGCTAAGTCCCCCAAGTATTTTTCATGAGGCCCAGTTGAGGCCCAATATATGGTACATAATGTAGTCCCCCAAGTCTTCGGTCAATAGAGTTTGTTGGTTGGAAACTTCAAATTGAATCCATGTATGGGCCGAAGTGGCGGTTATTTGGAGGCGGTATTTGTATACCCTGCACTGAAGCTTTGTAGGTAAAGCTTTGTAAGTGAAACTTTAAAGCTGGAGCTCTGTAAATGACGCTTTTGAAGCTAGAGCTCTGTAACTGAAGCTTTTGAAGCTGATTGACATGAGTGATGCTCATGAATGTTTGTGTTAATTGACATAAGTGATGCACATGGATGTTGTCATGAGTGATACTCATGAAAATGTTAACATGAGTGATGCTCATGAATGTTAACATGAGTGATGCTCATGAATGTTAACATGAATGATGGTCATGAATATTTATGTATGATTGTCATGAGTGATGCTCATGAATGTTTATGTATGAATGACATGAGTAATGCTCATATATAATTTGGAGTACTGGACGTACTTTTGATCACCTTGTTGGTGGCATGAAGGAGAGTACGGGTTGTACATTTCATCATCTGGTTGGTGGCATGAATGGCTAGTTGCCAAATGATATTAAAGTACGGGTTGTACATTTCATCACCTGATTTCATCACCTGGTTGGTGGCATGAATGGCTAGTTGCCAAATGATATTAGAGTACGGGTTGTACATTTCATCACCTGGTTGGTAGTAATAGCGGCAGGTTGCCGAATAATTTTGGAGTACTGGACGTACTTTTGATCACCTGGTTGGTGGTATTTTAGGCTTATGGGCTTTCGCCCTCCACACAACATTCCAGCCCATTTATTTTGGGGCTTTGCTATTTTGTTTTTTTACCTTCTGTGGGGCTTATACATATTACCCTCTGATGAGGTTTATACAGATGTCTCCGAAAGATAATAAATTACATCATTCAAAACAAAGGTTTTGACAGTTGCAGATCGTTGGTGCGTACTACACCTACTACGTATTGGGTTGTTGCAGATCTTTTTCGATGTGCCTATTCTAGTGGTTTCTTCAGAAAAGTAGGAACATGCATGATGAAAGTTTTCTTTTTCAAAAATTGATGGCATCTTCTGCTCTGTCATCGTGCCAAGTTGGCTCCCTTAATCAACAAAGAGCTTGGGCTGTTGTGCATTAATTCCTCCTTTTCCTTTATTCCACTTTTGCTTTCTCAGAAAATGATTTCACATGGCTACCACCCTGCAAAGAAGATGCAGGGGATGGGTCACTAAGCTTTCTGAATTATTGCTTGTCCAACCTCACATAGTGAAAATGAGTGGAGCTTTGCTTCGATAAAGGCTCGGGGCCTGCGTGTTGGGGAGGGTCTCAGGGAGCTTTGGTTTCAAGCTCAGGCGATGGCCCTTAACCAGAGCAAAGCAGTTGGCATTGCAAATTTGGGGTCGTCTTTACCTTCATTTTCCACACCCCCATTCTACCTGAATCTGCTCTCTACACCCAGCTTCTCAAGTTTGAGGCTCGTGTTGATTGACATGGGAAGTCTCGGATGTGAAGAGAAGGATGATGCCCAGGTCTTCTGCCGCTGGACTGCAGAAAAATGTCAGAACAACTCACTTACTGGACCGATTCCCGACCTCTGGACACTAACCTCAAAACCCTCTTCCTCGACCACGAATCCTTTTCCGGTTTCTTCCCGCCATTGTTCCCCTCCCTCTGCTTCATCCGAACCCTCGATTTTTCATACAACAACCTTACTGGATCATTACCCATATTTCTCATCACCGATCTGGACCGGCTGTGCTACCTTCGTCTCAAATGGAAATCTGGAATTCCAGTTTTAGGGGAGAAGTCTGAGCAGTCTTCCAACTTGTAAAGCGGAGGTGGTGCAAAGTCCGTTCCCCCACCGCTCTCGCGCCATAGAGCAGAGACTGCAACTGCTTGGCCTGGAGTAGAGATTTTTCTCTCTGGGAGGATACGTCGCTCATTTTCTTCAATCGCCACCTCTTTTGTCGATCTCGATCATTTCTTCGCCCTGATTCCATCTCAGTTTTTTGTCCCAATCCTAAAATTGATTTCAGATTCAGTCAATTCGTCCTCTCGGCTCTTGATCGATCCCCGTTTTGTCTTCAACCGTGTTCCCAATCAGATTCTAGGGTTAAGTCCTCCGAGTATTTATACAAGGTCTAAATACGATGCCCTAAATATGGTATAAACATATTTAAAGACCATTTCTATAATAAAAATTATTCCAATCAAAGATTGTTTAATCATTTAAATGTGGTTTTTCATTGAGTGTTTCTCTGCATCAGCACTGCTCCTAACCGTCTCTACCGGTTTAAGAGTCGTTGGCATGCCTTCTCGACGTTTATCATTGCCCCTTTTCCTTTATTTCCTTCATGCTCACACCCTTTTTCTTTTAGTTTTACCTTTATGCCCAAATCTTGTAAAATCCAATCCCCCTCCAAGCCTCAATTTTACGTTCCCTTTCCATTCTCCTTCCACACAACTCCCTTGACGACCCTTAGATTTCCCCTCCCTAACCATAACTTAGTCCCTCAAGTTTCAAGGCTGATTTTGGATCTAAATCCACAACCCACGCTCCCCTACTTTACCGGAATGCTGAAAGTTTTGGGCGAAGAGCTCTACGACTTTCGTCGTAGGAATTTTGATGGTTTAGTGAAAAATAATACTTAAGCTCATTGATCAAGAGGCACTAGTTATTCTTATTCCACTTTTTATCACTCTTTACTCTTTACTACATGATTTTTCCCTCTAAACTAATATGTTTCTGTTGATCTTGAAAATTACAAAACCAATTGAAAATAAATAGATGAACAAAAGAAATATGGGCATTATTTTGTTAATGAAAAAACAATTAAAAGAAATTGTCGAGACTATTACAAACTCATGGCTACATCTTGACTAACTTATTCTCTACTGTATAACAAACATACTATTTATATAAACTAAATCCTAATCTCTAAATGAAAACCTAATTCTAACGGACTAGGCTGAAATTGTAAACTTATTATTTTCCAACACCCCACGTTAAACTCATTACGGTAAACAACATGAGTTTGTCAACAAGAAGATGTGAATACAGGCTTCATTAGTTGAATATACAGGCAGGCTCCGCTTTGCAGGCAAACAAACATGCATGCAATTTTCAGATCGCAGATAAAGGTAGATTTTCAGTAGTAGATGGCAGATCTATTTTCAAATGCCAGATGACTGATAGATTCCGGTAGACAAATTCAGATTCCAGCATATAGATGTTGGAGTATAAACCCTGTCACTAAACGGACGAGATTCCTATGTCCAAACTGTAGCCATACACAAACATATAATTTCAGTAATCACCAGGTCAATGTCACTCGTGTAATCACCGGTTTAAACACTCAAGTGTTCATTGCGATGGAAAATTTCCTAGCAGCATGTGGTTACCAAGAACAAAGGCCTCATAAAAAACCAAGAGCAATGGGCCTATTTTTTTTCCTTTTTTTTAATTTTTTTATTTAAAAATTTCCTCGGTCTTTTCCCGATTGCAGCACAGTTGTAGTGGTTTGATGTGGGTCGTTGTAGTGGTTTAGGTAGAGTACTCAATAGGTGGCTTTGTCAACACACGAAGTCAGGTAGCGAGGGCAGCAAATTTAGCCAAATAACGGCGGGTGGTTCACCCAGATTCTGAAAGATGAAAGGTGTTGTAGCAACAGGAGGCAAGCGAGTCGATGTTCAATGAGTTTCTGGGTTTTTAGCAGCAGCATAGGGCAATTTTTGGAGTTTACCAGCAACGGTAGTCAGCGGAACGATGAGTTTAGTCGGATTTGCAAGTGGTGGGTCCAGGCGACATCGTGGTGGTGATCTTATGCGAAAATGATGGTGGGTGTGTAGAATTTTTTAGAAACACATGCCATAGGTCAACTTCCAACGTCATCGATATTGTCTCTAACTTGATAAGTACCACCTGCACAATTCGTCAGATGTGAGGCTTTATTACAAAAGGTCTCGGTATCAGTTAGAGTGGCGTTACGATATTTAAATTCCTCCTTTTTCAGTGATAGGACCGATGTAGAATTTCAACACGCCCACTTACGCGGGATCTAATTAGTTTGTCACACGTGAGAGATCTACACATCAACAACCACATGAAGCCAATGGGACTCACCCAACACACGGGGCCAAGGGATGCACTATCATCGTGCAGGGCCAAGGGGACCCACCCATCATGTGGTAATACGGGCTCGCTCTTTAAGTCTGATACTATGTAGAATTATCAAAGAAACTGATCGAAGAGCCCTACTTCCAGCTACACCGATATTGTCCCAACTTGGTAGCTACCACTTGCACCATTCGTCAAGTGTGGAGTTTTATCACAAAAGATCTTAATATTAGTTGGAGTGAGGTTAGAATATTTAAACTTCTCATTTCTCAGAGATAAGACCAATGTAGGATTTCAACAAGGTGTGGTCTAGGAAAATGTGAGTGCAAACTAGTTTGATTCAAGAAAAAATGTTGCAGGCAATGGGTGCTAGGCTTTTAGGCAAGAATCGGTCTGGTGGGTCAAGGTGCAGACTTTAGACGCCAACACAGCAGACGTGCTTCCGACGGTGAGACTCAGGCACCACAAATTTTATTTTTTCGATTTAAAATAAAAACCTAACAATGACAAGCAGACTGACTAGAACAAACAGAAACAGATCAACATTGAAGGATGAAACCCAAATGAAATATGAATATTATTTTATTAACGGAAAAACAAATAAAAGAAATTGCCGTGACAACTAAAACTCATGACTATATTTTGACTAATGCTGCAGTCCTATTAGATTATGAATGTGATTGTGTAAATCCTAACATATCTAAGATATCCTTATGGGATTCTACCATATCTTTTATACTAGATATTATCCTATTAGAGTTGTAATCCTATGAGGGTAAGGAATTAACCTTCCCTACTACTATTAATAAAGGCACAATGGAGTGGAATAGAACACACCACACAATTGCACATCTCTCTCTTTTCTCTATGTGCCGCACCCCCTCTTTCCCTATGCCCTTCATAATTGTTCAGTAAATTATGCCTATAACACATTATTAGCACGTTCTTAACGCTGCGCTAAAGAGAGTTTGATCTTCAATTAGGGCAGTATTATGCTTTAATCATTCTTTTTATGATTAATTTATTATTTAATTGAATTGACTTGCATGCTATTGATTCAATTTAATTTTTCTATGTTGAACATGATACAACGCATTAGAGGTGCAATTCCGGCTTTCCGAGATGGATCTTTTACAAATTCAAAAGCTTTTGTTGTTTTCTGCCTATCAGATACGTTTAAAATAAAGTAAGATATTTGAAACGACCATGAAGCATGAAAACATTCCTCATGATGCATGAACCCTATACATTTATATTTACCTTTCGATATATATATATATATATATATATATATATATATATATATATATATGTATATATATGTTTCATGCATTACACAATTTTTACTATGTGGAAATTGTGAGTCAAAGAATCAAAAGAAATTAGAAGCAATTAGGGTTTTTCAAACCCTAAGATTGTCGGAAAAAAAAATTAAATTTTTGGGAAACATTTGCGGTTGAGCCGCATACCGACCTCACCCCAAGCTGAGCCTACAACTCAAGGCTTGGGCGCTTGAACAGTAAGGCGACAGCCTTTTAGGCTTTGTTGCCACACTAGGCCCCTAGCCTGGGTTTGAACCTGTTGGGCTTGTAATACCTCCAGGTTGCATAATAGCCTTATTGCCCCCATTTCTTACGATCCCGCCCATACCTGACCAAGTTAGCGCCGCTGAGCTTGTCATGCACAGTTGACTCGCTAAGCCAGCATTGTTGTGTTTGTCCCACACCAAACTGAAGCAAGCAAAGCTGGGCTTCTTGCGCAACCAGCCCAAAGCTAGTAAATGCTGGGCTTTTTCTCCCTCCGCATTATTGACTCGCCTTCAGCAGCCTATGAACTGCTAGGCTCTTCCTTTCTCTTTGCCCCAAAGTTACAACTTGCCTTGTAGTGGACTGGGCTAATTTGAAGCTGTGTCCCCAAGCCCAAAGGCTTGCAACTTTTATTTTTTTGCAAGGTCGTGTAATGCAACTAGCCCGCATGTGCTAGGATGCATTCCTCTTTTCAACCCGATGCCATATATTGGCATCTCGTGCTTTTTAACCATACCCAAATATTTTTAGGATGTTTTGGTTAAAGCTAATAAAGCTATAATTCACTTGTCAAACGGCATATCGCCAATAGAAGCTAATAAGACCAGCATGTCATTATTTTGCTTTCACGATCGACCCCGTATGGTCCCAATCTATTTAAATAATTAAAAAAGACCAACAATCCATTAATCTGACAAGAAATCCAAAATTATTGACCTGAAGATCACTTTTGGACATTAACAATTCAATATTTTAATTCTTTTCTTTGAACCGTTGACATTATTTCCCGAAGCATTCACACTTGAGTTCCAGAAGTGTATTGTAATTTCAAATTTAGTGCCTTTGAAACCTGAAGTTTTCATAAAACAAATACACCTATGAAAACCGTACTTTTTTCATGAAAACCATGTCTTCAGAACTTGAATATTCTAAATTTGATGTTTATGGATGATTCATTCCCATAGCATCAATCACAATCTTGTTCCCTCCAATTTAGTGGATTTTCGAACGGTCACAAGTTCGATTTTCCTGATTTGGACGTTTATAATAGAAATCACTTTATGTGGGGTACAAGATGTTGTAATCTCCACTTAACTATCAAGTAGCTAAGAAACATTGAAGCCAACAATGGTATGGAAGAGCTAAATAAGCCCCCGCCATGCTCTTCATATGAAGACTTATGCCCGAAGCATGAGAAACGGAAGTGTGAAACCCCGTCCCAATTTAAGTGTATTTTCATATTGTTGGATCTATGAAATTACCTTTTTAGCCTTTAGTTGACTTTATTTGACCGTCTCATTGAAACGCGTAGTTTTAATTTTACTAATTTATTCTTAACGTACTTATCGCCACAAGCGCGTAGGCATGAACATATTTGATATCAGATTGATAACGAAGATTCTACGTTTGAACATCAAACATTTTCAGATATTTTCATGTTTCGTCCTTAGTGATCTTGTTTTGTGAGCCATTAGGGCCCACATGTTTCCTCCTT
Organism: Malus domestica; assembly: GCF_042453785.1. Taxonomy (NCBI): domain Eukaryota; kingdom Viridiplantae; phylum Streptophyta; class Magnoliopsida; order Rosales; family Rosaceae; genus Malus; species Malus domestica. The sequence goes on from NC_091666.1 coordinate 7,264,485, forward strand.
TTTCCCTCATCATGACCTCATTCCTTATTCCTTCTCTCTGAAAAACAAAAGCACACACTCTCTCTATCACAACTCTCTCATCTCTCTCCTTCTCTACACTCTCGGCTCACTTTCAAACCACCCTCTATAAGGGCTTTCAACACAAACAAACTACACAACAACAACAACAACAACAACAACAACAACAACAACATCCCCACCATCATCCTAGTGAAGGAGAACTCTCGAAACCTTCCCAAACTCGCTGCACAGTGTTTGTACTGTTCACCGACTTTTCCGATGAGTTTCCTGGTTCTCTGATGAAGGTAAGCCTCGAACCTCATCCAAAAGTTGTAGATCGTGTCTTGGTGTATGTTTGGAATAATGTTTGAGAAGTTTTGGTGATGTTTGGATGTAGGAATCTCATGGGGAAAGCTTCCCCAGTTTGTCTACGACACATCACCACTTTCAAGGCAATTTCCAGCTAAACAATGGTGAGTTAGCCATCATGCAAGGTACCATTCTCTTCATCTCATTGAGTACTACAACTTTCATTTTTGAATCACTCAATTTGGTTGAATATCGGAGAAGTTATGAGCGTTTAAAAGTGTGCCCAGAAATAGACAACTCATGACCTGAAACTGATTGACCCAACCCGATAACCCTCAACCAAGATCGCTATGGGCTGGGTTACCCAGCAATAGAACCAAACCCAGAACCTAATTACCTAACCCACTAACCTAAGCCCAAAGCCCAGAACTGAACTGGCCAAGGCAGGTGCATGTTTTAATGGTTACGTTTTATGAAATGTTTATGAGTAGATTAGATTTACACTTTATGAGATATCATGCTTTACTGAGAATATTTTGGAATACCATACTTTATCGATTTTTACGTTCTTTGTAGTATATATGATTGATGACTATATACTATGAAGATGTTTTAAGATATGATGTTTAAGCTACTGAGCTCCGTTGAGATATATGTACTTATGTTTGGAAATATTATGTTCAATGATTTTTGTGCTTATCTAGTGGTCATTGTTCTACCTATGGGTGATGATACTTATATTGGCTTCGGCCGAGGGTTGTAGTGCCTACGGGTGGAAGATACTTATATTGGCTTCGGTCGGGGGTTGTAGTGCCTATAGGTGGAAGATATTTATATGGCTTTGGTCGGAAGAATTCTATACGCCTTCGGGCGGGAGATGATACCACTACTAAGCACACTATATATGGTATTTGTTTTATAAAGTATTTATGGCGTGCTAGGGATTTCGGAAAACCTATTACTTATTATGCTATATGAGTTCTCATAAACTTTTAGGGTTAATACATTGTTGAATAACTATGTTAGTACTACTTATATATCAACTTGGTCTACTCATGTTTGTTTTACGCCCCCTTATGACATAGGAATGAGGCATACGATCTAAGTTACGAGGCATTCCCCAACCAGTGATTTCGTTTCATCCTCTCTGCTTTGACATCACTTGTAATTGCACATTTTGTTAAACATTCTGCTTGTATTCAGAATTAGATGTATGCTCTTAATATGTCATACATTATCACTATCATTTTACTGACGGCTGAATATTATTATATTATTTTGGTAAGGTTTGTATTAGAATATTACATTGCCTAGTTTTGCAAAATTTATATACATGTTTCTCATGTTCTCGGCATATGCATTCATTAAATGGCTTGCGTCATCCTTGGGTGTCGGCTAGCACGTGGTGATCCCGTTGTCCTTCGGACATCGGGATAGGGACGTGTCAGATTGGTATCAGAGCATACTTAGGACTCCATTCTTCAATTTGGTAATCATAATCTTTCTTTTGGCCACAATCTTTCGTCCTCCTAAATTTTGTTTGCCTCTTATCAGAATCATGGATCCTACTGGAAATGTACCTTGACGACCTCGTTTTGGTTTAATGAGGGGAATTTAGCAGTTGACATCCGCTTTGTGAAATGCCTTTCTTAGTCGTAATGGTTTAAGTCGTATCTATATGGTTGCTCAGAGTCACAATGTGACCGAGTTGAATGTGGTGGGAGCTTGTGAGGAGGTTAAGGATTGGCTAGAGAAGATAGAGGACACATTGAAGAGTATTAAATGCCCAGCGGCTGAGTGGGCGAATATTGTAGGTTACTTCCTTCAGGGGCAACGTGAGATATTGGTGGAAGTCTGTCTATGATAAAGTTTCATCCACGTAATTCTTTAATGACTTGGGCTACGTTTAGGAAACTTTTCAGCAAAAAAATTTTGAGTCTCGGGTATTAGTTGAGGAAGAGACAGGAATTTCTGGAGTTTCGCCAAGGCAACTTAAGTATTACAGAGTTTGGTAACATTTTTTGGCGATTGGCGAGGCACCATAAGAAAACCTACGAGAACCATCGGGAGATGATGATATAGCTGTAGATTGCTATGAACGATGACATTTACGAGCTTGTGGCACCATAGAGGTATGTATCATATGAGGAGATGATTAAGGTGGCCTTAAAGGTCGAACAAATGAGGTGGAGCAGACTAAACCAAAATTAGCCTCGGAACCAGAATCAGCGGGGTCATGGATTCCGATACCGGAGCATGAGGGAGCCTTTTATCTTGTAGAGTTCGATGTCATTCTGGGAATGGATTGGTTAACTAGGCACAATGCTTATGTCGGATGTAGAAAGAAACCGGTGACATTTGATCGGCCTAGGCCACCAGCGATCACATTTCAGGATGAGCGACGGATCCTTCAAAATAGTATTATTTCTACCATCTGGACGACTACGTTATTACAAAAGGGTTGTGTGGGATTCTTAGCTCACGTGGTCACACAAAGTGAACCTTCCTTGTGTGATGGAGATGTGCCAGTGGTGAATGAATTCACCAACGTATTTCTTGAGGATTTATTAGGGTTACCACCTGCGAGGGAAATCGAATTCATCATTGATTTACTTCCAAGTACCAACCCCATTTACTTAGCACCATACTGAATGACACAAGCTGAGTTGAGGGAATTGAATATTTAACTTTAGGAGCTCGTGCATAAAGGCTACATCCAACCCAACATGTTTCCTTGGGGCACTCTTGTACTTTGTGTCATAAAGAATAATGGGTCAATAAGACTTTGCATCGACTACAGGCAACTGAATCGGGTGACTGTGAAGAACCGTTATCCCCTGCCTCAAATTGATGATTTATTCGACCAACTAAGGGGTGCTCATGTGTTCTTTACGATCAATCTTTGTCCTGTTTACAACTAGCTGCTGATTCGAGATGAAGATGTACCAAAGCTTGCTTTCCGACACTAAGAGTTTCGTGTCACACCTTTTGGGTTGACGAATGCACCTGTAACTTTCATGGATTTGATGAATAAGTTTTTCAAACAGTATCTTGATCGATTCGTGATTGTATTCATTGATGATAACTTGACCTACTCCAAGAGTAATGTTGAGCACATAAAACATTTAAAGTTGGTGTTGGAGAGATTGAGGAAGAATCATCTATATGCGAAGTTTAGTAAGTGTCAGTTTTGGCTAGACCAGATTAGTTTTGGCTAAACCAGATCACTTAGCAGGAAATCCTATGGACAACTTGCCTCCCTTTAAGCTATCCATGTTCCGCTACTGTTTTCTCTTCAAGAGGCCGACGTTGTCGTGACACCAAATTCATAGGGAGCATTTTTGGCACATTTCCAAATTAAGCCTGTTTTGGTGGATTTGGTTCAAGAAGCTTAGGAGCTCGACCAACAGTGTGCAGACCTAAAGGAACATGTGCGGAATGGTTCTAGGAAAGAATTGAAAATCCGGAGAAATTGAGCCTTGGTGAAGAGACATAGGTTGTTTGTGCATAAGGACAATGAAATGGTGAAGAAGGAAATTCTTGATGAAGCTCACATCTCGGCATATGCCATGTATCCGGGCAGTTCCAAGTTGTATAACATAACCTGTCCATTCTACTATTGGTATGGGATGAAATGGGATGTGGTAGAGTATTTGAAAGGATGTATTAGTTGCTAGTAGGTGAAGGCGGACAGACAGAGACCTGAAGGGCTAATGCAGAATCTCCCTATACTAGTGTGGAAGTGGGAAGACATCACCATGGATTTCGTGTATGGTTTGCCGAGCGCATAGTCGAGGTTTAATGGTATTTGGGTGATTATGGATCGACTCACCAAGATTGCTCATTTCTTACTTGTTTGACAGACCTACACACTGGAGAAGTTGGCACAATTGTTCATTCATAATATTGTTAAACTTCATGGTGTACCCGTCACCATTATTTTAGACAGAGATCCAAGATTCACCTCCAGATTTTGGAAAGCATCCATGACGCAGTGAATACTCAGCTGTTGTACAACACTGCCTATCATCCATATACCGATGGTCAATCTTAAAGGACAATTCAGACTTTGAAGGACATGTTGAGTGTCTGTTCTCCAGTGGAAGGGTAGTTGGGATAACTATTTTCCTTTAATTGAGTTTGCCTACAATAACAGTTACCACTCCAATATCGGCATGCCACCGTTCGAGGCACTATATGGAAAGGCGGCCAGGACATCGTTATGTTGGACTGAGGTCGGTGAACGAGTGTTAGTGGGGCTAGAAATTGTTGACACCACTAATATTAACATCTAGTTAACTAAGAGGAATTTGAAATCGGCGCAAGATCGACAGAAAATCATCGTGGATCGACATTTCAAGGATCGTGAGTATGAGATTGCTGACTTTGTTTTTCTAAAGTTGTCACTCTAGAAAGGTGTAGTTCATTTTGGTAAGCGGGGAAAGTTGAGTCCTCGATATGTCGGTCCCTATAGATTAGCGCTACCATTAGAGTTGTCTCAAATTCACGACGTACTTCATGTTTCCATGCTTCAGAAGTATGTACCAGATCCCTCTCATGTCATTCAGTTGGAACCATTAGAAGTGAGTTAGGATGCGAGTTATGTTGAGTAACCTGTTGCGATCATCAACCGACAAGATAAAACTATAAGGAACAAAGTCATTCCGTTAGTAAAGGTGTTGTTAAGGAACGATGCAGTCGGGGAAGCGACATGGGAAATGGAGGAACTGATAAGGAGTCAGTATCTGTACTTCTTTATTTGAGATTGTAACTTTGGGACGAAATTCTTTTAGGGGGGCAGATTGTGAAACCCCGTCCCAATTTAAGTGTATTTTCATTTTGTCAGATTTAAGAACTTACCGTTTTACCTTTGAGTTAACTTTGTTTGACCATCTTATCGAAACGCGTAGTTTTAATTTTACTAATTTATTCTTAACATCCTTATCAACATGAACGCTTAGGAGTGAATGAATTTGAAATTAGATTGATAACAAAGATTCTACGTTTAAACGTCAAACGTTTTCGTATATTTTCAGGTTTTGTCCTTAGAGATCTTGTTTTGTGAGCCACTAGGGCCACATGTTTCCTCCATTTTTCCTTTTCCTGACCTCATTCATTCTTCCTCATTTCTGAAAAACAAAAGCACACTCTCTCTCTATGACAACTCTCACAACTCTCTCATCTCTCTCCCTTTCTACATTCTCGACTCACTCTCATTCCACCCTCTCCGAGGGTTTTCCACATAAACAAACTACACAACAACAACATCCCCACCATCATCCTAGTGAACTCAGAATCAAAGGAGAACTCTATAAGGTAAGCCTCGAACCTCGTCCAAAAGTTGTAGATTGTGTCTTACTGTATATTTGGAAGTAGTTTTGAGAAGTTTTGGTGATGTTTGGATGAAGGAATTTCACGGGGAAATCTTCCTCAATTCTCTAGCGGAGCACCGCCACTTTTGAGGTAATTTTTAACTAAACCACAGTGCGTTAGCCGTCATGCAAGGTACCATTCTCTTCATCTTGTTGAGTACTACAACTTTCATTTTTGAATCACTCGATTTGGTTGAATATCAGAGAAGTTATGAGCGTTTGAAAGTGTGCCCAGAAACCAGCCAACCCATGGCCTGAAATCGAGTTGACCCGACCTGATAACCCTCAACCCAGATTCCTTTAGGTTGGGTTACCCAGCCCAATAGGCCTTATCCACCTCACTAACCTAAGCCCAAAGCTTAGAATTGAACCCTGTAGAATCTAGTTTCGTCTCGATGGAATAGATTATTGGTTATGCACCATATGTGCCTTTACCAATATCGTTAAGAATGACCATTCTCGTAGTCAATATGTGAAACTAATTTTGCTCTACCGAACACAGTTGAAAGAGCAGAATTTTGACATGGATAGCCTTGTTGGCCAAATCCCCTTAGTAAACCATTTACTTTGTGAACATTTTTCTATGTTCTTGGATTCAAGTTCGGTGTTTATTTTTCATTATGGATAATCTTATTTATATTGTCCTCGAATACGAGGTAATTGAATTATGTTTCTTATGTACATGTGACTGAATTCAATTAAACAGATGATTAGGTACGAATGTGGGAAAGTTAGTTGCCTTTATGAATGCTACTACGCAAAACTAACTTTATGCCTAAATCACATATCTAGCAACAACTTCAGGTTTATCCAACATGATTAAGAGAATTGGCTAGCTTCTTGTTGTATAAATGGTACTAAATTACCATGTCTGAGACCTTATATTCTCCCCGTTCCAGAAGAACGTCGTTGAGTTTTAAAGATATTCGAGATGACAATGATCATGAATGAAACCACTGAAGAAAATAAAGTGAAATATCTTTGCACCATCTCCAGAAATGAGCTTGAAGCTTTACCTTGGGACCAATAGGCTGTCTCCCAACTGGGAATACGCCACATGTGGCCGGCCTGGAGCCATGTGATTCAAGCAGTTTACTTACTTTGGCATGACCTTTTAGGACATTTAGGTCGAACAATGATGCTACAACGTATCCCCTTACCCAAAGTAAGTATCTTGTGCCTACAAACACAATTTGCCAAGCCTGCTTGTTAGGGAAATTGATTTTCTACATCATCCCTCTCAAAGATACGAAATCACCCACCTTTTACAATGGATTCAAGGGAATATATGTGGATTAATCCAACCAAAATGTGAACCATATAAATACTTATGGTTTTGGTTGATGAATCAACAATTGGTCACATATTTTTTCACACACATTGCTGCTAAACCTCCTGATCGAGTTTAAAGGTTCACCACCCTACTTATCCCTTAAAGTTTGGGATACTGGATAATGCCAGAGAGTGTATATCGACGGGTTTTGACAAAGTATTGCATGTATTTTAGGTTTATAATTGAACATTGAATTCCTATGTTTACCCCAAATAGCCTTGCATAGTGATCATAAAGCGCAATTTAAATGATCTTCAGGTTATTCGTAAACGTACCAAGTTTTCGGTTTTTGCCTAAAGCTATGCAATCTTGTAAGCAGCTATGTTGGTCTACCTTGAGGTCCATTGCCGTTCAACCTATTCGATGTTATAGTTGGTTACTGGGTACGAACCTGATGTTTTTGGTGTGCATTCCATGTGCCAAGTTGCGCCAGCACAACGTACCAATATGGGTCCTCAAAGAAGGATGTGAATCTTGGTCGATTATGATTCTCCTTCACACTATCTCTCTTAGAGCCCTTACAAGCGATCTTTTTACTGCTCATTTGCCGATTGTAACTTCAATGAGACAGTTTTCCCGCCGTTAGGGGGAGATAAGAACGTCAACATTCCTGTAGAATGGCGTGAATTTACATGGACGTTGCCCACTATGTCTCATCTCGATCCTCTTACCGCACATCTGATAAGCAAGTACGATATATTCTAGCTTTCAGAATATTGCTCGATACGCATTCCTTTGATTTAGCTAAAGTGACGAGATCATATACCAGTTGCAAACATGCTTGTAAGGATAGACGTACTTAATGAACATCGAGTCAACATCCATGAAGAATGTGCCACCTCTGTTGGATGGTTTGGACGCCTCTATTGGAAGGTCCGGTGCATCGACGGATATCCAATCAATCTGTGTTGGCCTAAAGCATGACAAATCACTCGGTTTATAGGATTCATTTCCCTAGAAGAGAAAGGTCACAGCACAGAATGAATCCATATCGCTATCTTAAACCATTTCCATCTCATAAGATTAACCCAGATTACTCCCAAGACTTGAAGTTCTTAGTCCAATATACTAGTTTGGATGAGTTAATGGAATTGGAATGAGATTATCATCGATGATGTTTTCACTTATATGGTAGTTACAGACATAAATGAAAAATGATGATATCGAACTGTGTTATGTTGATTAAGTGACAACATAGAACTAATTGGACAACCGAAATTACAATCCAGGTCAAATTCCTTACCAAAGTTTGTTTGGACCTATCGTTCCTACACTGCCCAAGGTCACCATGTTGTGCTATAAGTAGGAAAGGAATCGCAATGACATAAATGAAATAGTGTGATATGATGCCTTACGACATAAGGTTTATCTCAAACGCCATATGATTGATTGTAACATTATGAAATGTGGCTAGTGTTTCTGCATGGGGATTAGTAATACTGAGATTTACATGTAAGCTCCCAAACAGTTACGTGGACTGGTTTAAATAGTTCCAAACCACGGAACACCCTCTCAACTCATTTAAGGCTTTCACTTATGGATTGAAGCAATCTGACGGATTTGGTATACCCGCCTAAGTGATTATTTGATCAATCAAGTTTATGAATTATGCCTTTGCGTGTTAAACTATGAACTCTTATTCTGAATTACTAGAGTTACAGTTTATGTCGTTGACATGAATCTCACTAAGACTCTAGAAGAGCTTGAGAAAATTGTCTTGCACCTGAAACGGAATTTGAGATGAAGGATCTTAGGAAAACTTGTTTATGCCTTAACCTAAAGTTCAAGTGTTGTTCTGACGGTACTTTGGTCTACCAATCGAACTACACCCTGAAGGTGTTACCTTTGAGTATGCCTGTGATCTTCCATATGTTATATGCAAATGAGACCGTTGAAGAGGTAATGAAATCCAAAATTCATATCTAAGTTCAACTTTGCACTTCGGTGTACTTAGCTCATTGCATTAGATAAAACATCTCATTGTTGTTGATCTATTAGTAAGGATGTAGCACTGCGCCTACACGCAGTAATTGAATTGGTATTAAAGACGTTTTTCCACTACCTTGAAAGGTACTATTAATTTGGGCTAATCCCAACTCATCTCAAGCAGATCCGACCCCCTAATCCTCAGAATGATGCTTGCCTTGTTGTTATGCTGACGCTAGTTACTTATCAAGCCTAGACAGGGCAAAATCCCCAAATTGTTATGTCTTTACCGTTAATAGATATCGCAATATCTTGGAGGTCTACAATATGACCTTAGTTGTGAAATCTTCGAATCGTTCCAAGATTCACCTCACTTCACTATGCCACACGTAAGATATGGTTAGGAGTTCTTGTTGAGCATATTTGAAATACTTGCTGTGTTTTCATCCATTGTTAAGTCCTAATGACGATCCATAAAGATTATGCTGCATGTATCAACCTGACCAAGCCATGATACATCAATGAAGTCAATGCTAAGACATATTGCGTCTACATCTACATTAGCAAAGCATCAGGAGATTGAAGTCATGCAAGTCGATTTCGGACAACCTTGTCGACCTCTACACGACGTCACTGCCAAAGTCAACCTTCCAAAAGCTTGTCCGAGGAATTTGTATGCCTAACTATTCATATGTAATGCTTGTAGTTCTCATTTGGAAGTTATGTCAAACTCAGGAGGTGTATCCAGAAGTATACTCACTTGATCTTAATGTACTCTTTTTCCCTACAATTAGGAGCATTTTTCCCACTGGGTTTTTGCTACCTAACTATGTTTTAACAAGGCGCCCATCATAGGCTGATCATACCCTTGTGAACTCTTCTACTTGCGTCCAAAAGACGTATAGTTTTGACTTAATGCAACTTTTTATTTTTTTTCTTAATCTATGGGTTTTACTCCCACCTTGGGTTTTACCATAGGGAGGTTTTGTGAGTTTTACCTTTTATGCATTCTTCTATTGTTTTAAGACTTGCATTCGCTCATTATACCAACGACTTCATCGACTGAACTTACTTTATCATTGAAGACCTGATGCGCCATTTGATTGAGTATTTACACACTCAAGGGGGTGTGTTGCAGCTCTATTAGATTAGGGATGTGATTGTGTAAATCCTAACATATCTAGGATATCCTTCTGGGATTCATACTAGATATTATTTTATTAGAGTTGTAATCCTATTAGGGTAAGTAATTAACCTTCCCTACTACTATAAATAAAGGCACAATGAGGTGGAATAAAACACACCTCACAATTACACATCTCTCTCTTCTCTCTATGTGCCGCACCCCCTCTCCCTATGACATCTATAATTATTCAGTAAATTATGCCTACAACAACTAACTTATTCTCTTTTGAATAACAAGCATCCTTTTTATAAAATACTAAATCCTAATCTCTAAACGAAAACCTAATTCTAACGGGTTAGACCCAAATCCTAAACTTATTATTTTCCAACAAAGCCTACGTGAAATGCAAGTCGAGTAACTATGAGTGCTAACTATGTCACTTTTATGAATCCGAGCATGCTAACTCCTAACCGAGCTTGTTAGGTTGAAACAATGTATTAATATAAGATTCCGACCATTCAAACAAGTATTGCGGTTGACCTCAAAGAAACAAGTTTGAATGTTGGTGGTGTCACCGTGACACCGTTTGGCATGCGCCAGACTTTGACTGCAAAGACGAAGGTCAAAGCTTAAGATATCCAATTACACAGAGCTTCATACGGTAACAAGACAGTGTC